>NC_036839.1:20049127-20077576 GCF_002910315.2 Salvelinus sp. IW2-2015
TTGTTTTTGCTCGGACCATGGTGCAAATAGCCTCCTCCTGTTGAGGTGTGAAAAGGCGTCCTCTGCCACCGGTTTGAGGTAATCTTGCAGTCCTATGTTGGGGAAAAATGCAGTGATGATCGCACACTTTCACATCGACAAAAACTATGCGAACACACATTTTACTGTAAAAACTACAGGTGGGTGCATGTAAGGTGCAGTATGTATCCTGTATAGAGTATATTTCTGTATGCTGTGAAATACAAGTGGACTACTGTAATATGAAGCATTGTAGGAAGTATACAGTATACTGCTTATATACAGTAACAGTACACTGTACATTGGTGGACATACCTGTTCTCTCTTCGAAACGTTTGAACTATTGAGGACACGTTGATCTTCCCAATATCGTCTGCACCCTTCGACCCGCCTCAGCCATTGTAAGGCCATGATTGACAACATGGTCTACAATAGTGGCCTTATGTCATCAGATATGCGCCTATGTCCTCTTCTGCCTCTTCCTCTGTTTTGCCTTCCACCACGCATCCTTGCTCCTCTCTTCCTCCTCTTGGCTGTTGACCCTGTTCGTTTCCTGGTCCATCCATTATTGGAAAATTGCAACTCTGTGTTGTGTCTGTCTATATATGCTTGCCAATTGATTCTTCATGAGATGCACCTTTGAGCAATTTAGACAACTGGTTGATTGTTGGTTGAACTAACACTTTACATTCCTTCATGAGTGAGGGTCAATTTCACCTGCACGATTCATCAATTCACGTTTTTGTACAAAAGGTCTAATAGAAATGTGTAAAACTATGCTTGACAGTTTATGACAAATAGTTCAACAATTTTGCATGTAATGGCTTATGCAGGAACTAATGCCTAGATGTTTTGAGGGTAAGACTATTCAACAGAGAACCATCTACTATATTTTGATCAAACATGACATGAGCAATTGATAATTGTGAAAAAAGCTGACACTTGTACATTATCAATTGCAATTTGTTCAAAGGAATAAGAAATTGCTTTAATGATGTGCACAAGTGACTAGATGATTTGGAATTTGTACAAGTAGTATCAAGAATTGCACTTTTGATCTAAGAAATGCACCAAAGCGACTGAGAAAAACTGTAAAACACCACTGATATATCTAGTTTGGGAAGTGCAGGACATGAGCAGAATCCAGAGAGTAATACAATTGTCTTAATCTTTTTGTCTGGAATAACTCAATTCAAGGTCACCCACTGGGCCAAAAAACTGGTTGAATCAACCTTGTTTCCACATCATTTCAACACAAAATAAAAAATATGTGATGATGTTTAATTAACATAGAAAATTGATTGGACTGGTAAAAGTTGTCAACGTGAAATCAAGGGCATTTAATCTTTTTTTTCACCCAACTGTTAACCTAAATCCAATGACATGGTGACATTTTGTTGATTTCATGTGAATGCACGTTGGTTGACAACTAAACCAAATGTTTAGTTGTCAGTCAAAAGATTGGACACACCTACTAATTCAAAGGTTTTTCTTTATTTTTACTATTTTCTACATTGTAGAATAATAGTGAAGACATCAAAACTATGAAATAATACATATGGAATCATGTAGTAACCAAAAAAGTGTTAAACTAATCTAAATATATTTAACATTTTTGATTCTTCAAAGTAGCCACCCTTTGCCTTGTTGACAACTTTGTACACTCTTGGCATTCTCTCAACCAGCTTCACATGGAATGCTTTTCTAACAGTCTTGAAGGAGTTCCCACATATGCTGAGCACTTGTTGGCTGCTTTTCTTTCGCTCTGCGGTCCAACTCATCCCAAACCATCTCCATTGGGTTGAGGTCGGGTGACAGTGGAGGCCAGGTCATCTGATGCAGCACTCCATCACTCTCTTTCTTAGTCAAATAGCCCTTACACGGCCTGGATGTGTGTTGGGTCATTGTCCTGTTGAAAAACAAATGATAGTCCCAGTAAGCGCAAACCAGATGGGATGGCGTATCGCTGCAGAATGCTGTGGTAGTCATGCTGGTTAAGTTTGCCTTGAATTCAAAAATAAATCACAGACAGTGTCACCAGCAAAGCACCCCACCCCAAAACAGCTCATCCTCCATGCTTCACGGTGTCACGCCCTGACCTTAGAGAACCTTTTTATGTCTCTATTTGGTTTGGTCAGGGTGTGATTTGGGGTGGGTATTCTATGTTCTTTCGTTCTATTATTTGTATTTCTATGTTTTGGCCGGGTAGGGTTCTCAATCAGGGACAGCTGTCTATCGTTGTCTCTGATTGAGAACCATACTTAGGTAGCCCTTTTCCCCACCTGTCTTTGTGGGAAGTTGACTTTGTTTGTGGCACTATAGCCTTTAGCTTCACGATTTTTGGATTGTTTATTGTTTTTGTCGGCGTCATATAAATAAAGTAATATGTACGCTCACCACGCTGCACCTTGGTCCTCTTCATTCAACGGCCGTGACAGAACCTCCCATCACCAAGGGACCAAGCAGCGTGGTAAGGGGGACCAGCGCTATCTGGAGAAATGGACATGGGAGGAGATACTGGACGGTAAGGGACCCTGGAGGCAGGCTGGGGAGTGTCGCCGTCCACGGGAGGAACTGGAGGCAGCAAAAGCAGAGCGGCAGCGTTACGAGGGAACATGGCCAGCAAGGAAGCCCGAGAGGCAGCCCCCCAAAAAATGTTTTTCGAGGCACACGGGGAGTTTGGCTGAGTCAGGTTGGATACCTGAGCCAACTCCCCGCGCTTACCGTGGCGAGCGTCGTACTGGTCAGGCACCGTGTTATGCGGTGGAACGCACGGTGTCTCCAGTACGCGTTCTTAGCCCGGTGCGCTACATTCCAGCTCCCCGCATCTGCCGGGCTAGGGTGAGCATCCAGCCAGGACGGGTTGTGCCAGCCCTGCTCTCCAGACCTCCAGTGCGCCTCCTCGGCCCAGTATATCCTGCGCCGGCTCTGCGCACTGTGTCTCCGGTACGTCTGCACAGCCCAGTGCGTCCTGTGCCAGCGCAGTCTCCAGCGACGGTCTCAAGTCCGGGGCCTCCAGCGACGGTCTCCAGTCCGGGGCCTCCAGCGAGGGTCTCCAGTCCGGGGCCCCCAGCGACGGTACCCAGTCCGGGGCCCGCAACGAGGGCACTTGAAGAAACTTTCAAAGTTCTTGAAATGTTCCGTATTGACTGACCTTCATGTCTTAAAGTAATGATGGACTGTTATTTCTCTTTGCTTATTTGAACTGTTCTTACCATAATATGGACTTGGTCTTTTACCAAATAGAGCTATCTTCTGTATACCACCCCTACCTTGTCACAACACACGTGATTGGCTCAAATGCATTAAGAAGGAAATAAATTCCACAAATGAGCTTTTAACATGGCACACCTGTTAATTGAAATCCATTCCAGGTGACTACCTCATGATGCTGGTTAAGAGAATGCCAAGAGTGTGCAATGCTGTCATCAAGGAAAAGTGTGGCTACTTTTAAGAACCTCAAATATATCATATATTTTGATTTGTTTAACACATTTTTTTGGTTACTACATGATTCCATGTGTTATTTCATAGTTTTGATGTCTTCCCTATTATTATACAATGTATAAAATAGTAAAAATAAAGAAAAACCCTTGAATTAGTAGGTGTGTCCAAACTTTTGACTGGTACTGTAAATCAAAACTAAACGTTGGACTGGCATCTGTGCTCAGTGTGAAGGCACCAATTTTCCGGTTAACATCCCAGAACCTACAGTAAGCTAATAGTGTACTCTGACTGCAGGTTTTTCTCTGAGACGGAACCCATCCAGAGGACTGAAGAAAAAACTTTCCACCTGTACACGGAGTTCCTCCTCTGTTCTTTGAAAATGTGTTTTCCTGCTTAGGAACTAGAATGGGAGGTGTATGTAATGTAAGCTGTGTTTTTGTGTTAAAAAGAGAATCCTGCTGCTCACCCTAGTCATAGTGATTTATTCCTGTGGATCTCTGGCACCCGTGTAGGCCACAGCTCGGGGGCACACAGCATTCTTCCAGACCTGCCCATTGTTTCTCTATGCTGGCAGTAATGAGAGCTTCCATAGGAACAGAGCCCATCTTTCCTGTCAGGGTGAAGAATGCAGGCGGTGTGCTGTGTGCAAAAAGCCCACACACAGATGCACACAAACACACATGCACGAGCAAACACAAATACACTACAGAGAGGCAAACAAGTAACACATGCACATACATACACACAACAACACAAAGACAGATTTGCCGGAAAATGTAGACACACGCACGCATGCACGCACGTACACACATACACACCTTCCAGCGACACAGACACTGTTCAAACACCTCAACAGCCCATAAATCACAGTGTCATTTCACACTAGCCTCCTGCAGTTAAGGCAATTAGGAGGAGGAAAATGCACTTATTTTCCCCTACATTTAGCATGCAAGAACATAATAAATATAACATTATGCATATGTAAGGTCTACATTTCCTGAAATATAATGTGGCTATCTGTATATGTACAGTACCAGTCAAAAGTTTAGAGACGCCTACTCATTCAAGGGTTTTTCTTTCATTTTACTATTTTTTACATTGTAGAATAATAGTGAAGACATCAAAACTATGAAATAACATAATAATGGAATCATGTTGTAACCAAAAAAGTGTTAAATCTAAATATATTTTATATTTGAGATTCTTCAAAGTAGCCTCCCTTGTTGACAGCTTTGCACACTCTTGGCATTTTCTCAACCAGCTTCATGAGGTAGTCACCTGGAATGCATTTCAATTAACAGGTGTGCCTTGTTAATTTGTGGAATTTCTTTCCTTCTTGATGCGTTTCAACCAATCAGTTGTGCTGTCACAAGGTAGGGGTGGTATACAGAAGATAGCCCTATTTGGTAAAAGACCAAGTTTATATTATGGCAAGAACAGCTCAAATAAGCAAACAGAAACGACAGTCCATCATTACTTTAAGACATGAAGATCAGTCAATGAGGAAAATTTCAAGAACTTTGAAACTTTGAAAGTTCCTTCAAGTGCAGTCACATAAACCATCAAGCGCTATGATGAAACTGGCTCTCATGAGGACCGCCACAGGAAAGGAAGACCCAGAGTTACCTCTGCTGCAGGAGATAAGTTCACTAGAGTTACCAGCCTCAGAACTTGCAGCCCAAATAAATGCTTCTCAGAGTTTAAGTAACAGACATCTCAACATCAACTGTTCAGAGGAGACTGTGTGAATCAGGCCTTCATGGTTGAATTGCTGCAAAGAAACCACTACTAAAGGACACCAATAAGAAGAAGAGACTTGCTTGGGCCAACAAACACGAGCAATGGAGATTAGACCGGTGAAAACATGTGCTTTGGTCTCATAGGTCCAAATTTGAGATTTTTTGTTCCAACCGCCGTGTCTGTGTGACGCAGATTAGGTGAACGGATGATCTCCGTATGTGTGGTTCCCACCGTGAAGCATGGAGGAGGAGGTGTGAGGGTGTGGGTGGGCTTTGCTGGTGACACTGTTGTGATTTATTTAGAATTCAAGGCACACTTAACCAGCATGGCTACCATAGCTTTCTGCAGCGATACGCCATCCCATCTGGTTTGTGCTTAGTGGGACTATCATTTGTTTTTCAACAGGACAATGACCCAACACACCTCCAGGCGGTGTAAGGGCTATTTGACCAAGAAGGAGAGTGATGGAGTGCTGCATCAGATGACCTGGCCTCCACAATCACCCGACCTCAACCCAATTGAGATGGTTTGGGATGAGTTGGACCACAGAGTGAAGGAAAGGCAGCCAACAAGTGCTCAGCATATGTGGGAACTCCTTCAAGACTGTTGGAAAAGCATTCCAGGTGTAGCTGGATGAGAGAATGCCAAGAGTGTGCAAAGCTGTCATCGAGGCAAAAGGGTGGCTACTTTGAAGAATCTCACTTTTTTGGTTACTACATGATGCCATATGTGTTATTTCATGGTTTTGATGTCTTCACTATTCTATAATGTTGAAAATAGTAAAAATAAAGAAAAACCCTTGAATTAGTAGTGTGTCTGTCACGCCCTGGCCTTAGTATTCTTTGTTTTCTTTATTATTTTAGTTAGGTCAGGGTGTGACATGGGGAATGTTTGTGTTTTGTCGTTTTGGGTGGTTATATGGTAAAGGGGGTGTTGGGTTTAGTGTATGAGTTTTGTGTTGAGTGAATGTTTCTAGGTATGTCTATGGTTGAGTGTATGTTTCTAGGTATGTCTATGGTTGCCTGAGTGGTTCTCAATCAGAGACAGATGTCTTTCATTTGTCTCTGATTGGGAGCCATATTTAAGGCAGCCATAGGCATCATGCAATTGTGGGTAATTGTCTATGTGTAGTGTTTGTGTCAGCACTATTTTTCTATATAGCTTCACGGTCGTCTGTTTGTTATTTTGTTAGTTTGTGTATAGTGTTCGTTCGTGGTTTTCTCTCTTCTAATAAAAGAAGATGTATTTTTCACACGCTGCGCCTTGGCCCAATCTCTCACCGCAAGACGATCGTGACAGAATTACCCACCATAACGGGACCAAGCAGTGTGTCAAAAAGCAACAGAACCCACCTACACAGGATTTCTGGACATGGGAGGACGAATTGGATGGAAAGGGTCCTTGGCACAACCGGGAGAATATCGCCTCCCTCGTGAAGAGCTGGAGGCAGCTAAAGCCGAGAGGAGGCGATATGAGGAGGCAGCACGGAGGCAAGGCTGGAAGCCCGCGAGTATAACCCAAACATTTCTTGGGGGGGGCTTAAAGGGAGGGTGGCGAAGTCAGGTAGGAGACCTGCGCCTACTCCCTGTACTTACCGTGGAGAGCGAGAGTACGGGCAGACACCGTGTTACGCAGTAGAGCGCATGGTGTCTCCTGTACGTGTTCATAGCCCGGTGCGGGTTATTCCACCTCCCCGCACTGGCAGGGCTAGATTGAGGATTGAGCCGGATGTCATGAAGCCGGCCCAACGCATCTGGTCACCAGTGCGTCTCCTCGGGCCGGCTTACATGGCACCAGCCTTACGCATGGTGTCCCCGGTTCGCCTACATAGCCCGGTGCGGGTTATTCCACCTCCCCGCACTGGTCGGGCGACGGGGAGCATACAACCAGGTAAGGTTGGGCAGGCTCAGTGCTCAAGGGAGCCAGTATGCCTGCACGGTCCGGTATTTCCGGCGCCACCTCCCCGCCCCAGCCCAGTTCCACCAGTGCCTACACCACGCACCAGGCTTCCAGTGTGTCTCCAGAGCCCTGTTCCTCCTCCACGCACTCGCCCTATGGTGCGTGTCTCCAGCCCGGTACCACCAATTCCGGCACCACGCACCAAGCCTCCTGTGCGTCTCCAGAGTCCTGTGCATCCTGTTSCTGCTCCKCGCACTAGCCCTGAGATGCGTGTCCCCAGCCCGGTACCACCAGTTCCGGCACCACGCACTAGGCCTAATGTGCGTCTCCAGGGTCCAGTATGCCCTGTTCCTTCTCCCCGCACTAGCCTTCAGGTGCGTGTCCACAGCCCGGTACCACCAGTTCCGGCACCACGCACCAGGCCTACAGTGCGCCTCAGCCGGCCAGAGCTGCCCGTCTGCCAAGCACCGTCTGAGCTGCCCGTCTGCCAAGCACCGTCTGAGCTGCCCGTCTGCCAAGCACCGTCTGAGCTGCCCGTCTGCCACAGCGCACATCGTGAGCCATCGTCTGTCCCAGGCCATTGAAGCCGCACGTCTGTCCCGAGCAGTCAGAAGCCCGGTACCTTGACGTTCCTACAACTACAAGTACAAGAATGAGCGCTAGAAACGGTCTCGTATAATCAGTCAGGATTGCCAGAAGCCGCCACTCGACTCAGGATCTGCCAGAGCCCGCCAAGCCAGCCCAGATGCAGCCAGCCCAGCAGCATGACCAGTCCTAGGATCTGCCAGAGCCGCCACCAGCCAGGATCGCAGAGCCGCCAGTCAGCCAGTGATCGCCAGAGCCGCCAGCAGCCATGGATCGCCAGAGCCGTCGCAGGAGCCATGAGCAGCCAGAGCGCAGCAGCCATGAGCAGCCAGAGCCGCAGCAGCCATGAGCAGCCCAGACCGTCAGCCAGAGCCATGAGCAGCCAGAGCCGTCAGCCGAGCCATGAGCAGCCAGAGCCGTCAGCGCAGCCATGAGCAGCAGAGCGCGCAGCAGCCTATGAAGCAGCGAAGTCGTCAGCCAGTCCGGAGCTGCCCCTTGTCCCGGTGCTGCCCCTTATGTCCGGTCTGCCCTTGTCGCGGTGCTGCCCCTTAGTCCGCGGTGCTGCCCTTCGTCCGGTGGCTGCCCTATTTAGTGGGAAGTTGGAGGTGGTCATTGGGACTCGCCGTCGAGGCGCCACAAAAGCGGGTAATTGACAATGGTGGAGTGGGGGCCACGTCCGCACCCGAGCCGCCGCCATATGGGCCACCCCGGACCCTCCCTTTGTGTCAGGTTTTGCGGCCGGAGTCCGCACCTTTTGGGGGGGGGTACTGTCACCCCCTGGCCTTAGTATTCTTTGTTTTCTTTATTATTTTAGTTAGGTCAGGGTGTGACATGGGAATGTTTGTGTTTTTTGTTAGTGTCCTATGTGTAGTGTTTGTGTCAGCACTATTTTTCTATATAGCTTCACGGTCGTCTGTTTGTTATTTTGTTAGTTTGTGTATAGTGTTCGTTCGTGGTTTTCTCTCTTCTAATAAAAGAAGATGTATTTTTCACACGCTGCGCCTTGGTCCAATCTCTCACCGCAAGACGATCGTGACAGTGTCCAAACTTTTGACTGGTACTGTATATTAATTGAGAACAAGCTGGATTTGGGGCAGAATGAGAGTATTGCTATTCCAATTAAGAAAAATTCTAATAATTTGTGGCACAAACTGTTCAGGACAAAATGATGGGAACTTACAACATGCAATTTTTCAAGTCAACCATATTCTACTGTAGGTGTTTCCTTTTCACTGTAAGAGTTTCACTGTACGTGAGATGTGTAACGGTCAATAAACTCTCATCCATTCAGTGATTTCAGAACTTCTGTTCTTCCTTCTCTCTCCAACGCTCTAGAAATCCCTGGTTCTCCTTCCGTAATGTAATTCTCTGACTTTCCAACTCCCTAAATGTGGATGGCTCTTCACCTTAAGAGGAGCTATCCATCTATGATTTATTACGGTGAAGCACTGAGTTTCCATCTTCGCCCCTGGGTTGTCACTGCTGTTCTATAATTGGGCGAGCCGCATGACTGACCTAGCCAGTGTTGATGCTTCAGCCACGCGATAGCTAGCGCCAGCACCGACGCTGTCTTTCTTTGGGAGATTGCCTCCCTTTCTCCCTCCCTTGTCTTCTTTCGTTTTATTTTTCACCAACAGAGAGTGAAAGTAGGACGCCATTTGCGTCTCCTTCATTAATTGCTCTGCCCTTTCTAGCTCAACCACAAAACAACCCCCTATAAAAGTGACGAAGTAAAAGGAAAGCAACAAACAAACGAAAAAAGAAATAAAGAACCGCAGCCAGTGCTGGACCCAGCTTTGAGGAATGGGTCAAATTAATGAGGCTGTTGTATCTTGTGAGCTGGAGGGAGGTGGAGGCAGCTCACTCCTGCTCGCCCTTTGAGAAAGTCATAATGATGGTGCTCTGTCTCCCTCACTGTTCCCGGTTCAAGGGGGGATGCTGCTACAGGCTCTGGGCTTGACCTGACCCCTATGACTGGCCTCAAAATGTAATTTGCCCTTGTGACCCTGTTATGTCTCCTGCATCCTCCAACCATCCTTCCAACCTCAGCGTGTCATCCCTTCCTTTTTTTACCTGGCTGAGAAGACCTCTAGAAAGCTGGGGTGGAAACCATCGATCTCTCCCCTCTACCTCTCCCATCTCTCCCCCTTTTCTCCCATACAGTGGGGAGAACAAGTATTTGATACACTGCCGATTTTGCAGGTTTTCCTACTTACAAAGCATGTAGAGGTCTGTCATTTTTATCATAGGTACACTTTAACTGTGAGAGACGGAATCTAAAACAAAAATCCAGAAGATCACATTGTATGATTTTTAAGTAATTAATTTGCATTTTATTGCATGACATAAGTATTTGATCACCTACCAACCAGTAAGAATTCCGGCTCTCACAGACCTTGTTAGTTTTTCTTTAAAGAAAGCCCTCCTGTTCTCCACTCATTACCTGTATTAACTGCACCTGTTTGAACTCGTTACCTGTATAAAAGACACCTGCCACACACTCAATCAAACAGACTCCAACTCTCCACAATGGCCAAGACCAGAGAGCTGTGTAAGGACATCAGGGATAAATTGTAACCTGTACAAGGCTGGGATGGGGCTACAGGACAATAGCCAAGCAGCTTGGTGAGAAGGCAACAACTGTTGGCACAATTATTAGAAAATGGAAGAAGTTCAAGATGACGGTCAATCACCCTCGGTCTGGGGCTCCATGCAAGATATCACCTCGTGGGGCATCAATGATCATGAGGAATGTGAGGGATCAGCCCAGAACTACACGGCAGACCTGGTCAATGACCTGAAGAGAGCTGGACCACAGTCTCAAAGAAAACCATTAGTAACACACTACGCCGTCATGGATTAAAATCCTGCAGCGCACGCAAGGTCCCCCTGCTCAAGCCAGCGCATGTCCAGGCCCGTCTGAAGTTTGCCAATGACCATCTGGATGATCCAGAGGAGGAATGGGAGAAGGTCAATGTGGTCTGATGAGACAAAAATAGAGCTTTTTGCTCTAAACTCCACTCGCCGTGTTTGGAGGAATAGAAGGATGAGTACAACCCCAAGAACACCATCCCAACCGTGAAGCATGGAGGTGAAACATCATTCTTTGGGATGCTTTTTCTGCAAAGGGGACAGGACGACTGCACCGTATTGAAGGGAGGATGGATGGGGCCATGTATCGCGAGATCTTGACCAACAACCTCCTTCCCTCAGTAAGAGCATTGATGATGGGTCGTGGCTGGGTCTTCCAGCATGACAACGACCCGAAACATACAGCCAGGGCAACTAAGGAGTGGCTCCGTAAGAAGCATCTCAAGGTCCTGGAGTGGCCTAGCCAGTCTCCAGACCTGAACCCAATAGAAAATCTTTGGAGGGAGCCGAAAGTCCGTATTGCCCAGCGACAGCCCCGAAACCTGAAGGATCTGGAGAAGGTCTGTATGGAGGAGTGGGCCAAAATCCCTGCTGCAGTGTGTGCAAACCTGGTCAAGAACTACAGGAAACGTATGATCTCTGTAATTGCAAACTAAGGTTTCTGTACCAAATATTCAGTTCTGCTTTTCTGATGTATCAAATACTTATGTCATGCAATAAAATGCAAATTAATTAATTAAAAATCATACAATGTGATTTCTGGATTTTTGTTTTAGATTCCTTCTCTCACAGTTGAAGTGTACCTATGATAAAAATTACAGACCTCTACATGCTTTGTAAGTAGGAAAACCTGCAAAATTGTCAGTGTATCAAATACTTGTTCTCCCCACTGTAGCTGTGTATGTCTCTGTCAGGGGAGGAAGTCTGCTTCCAGGCAGGCAGGCCAGTTTGTTTCTCACCAACTCCACCCCTCATTTCCTTTCACTGTAGACAGTCAACACACAGAGCTTATGTAAAGCAATATTTACCTTTATAGGCTATGTCTGTGTTGGGCATCACTTATTAATGCATGGATCTCAATGGAAATGGAGAGGCATCCCGGGTCATGGGTGAGTATTTATGTCTCCCAGGGGAAGAACAGACCAATTAGCCAGGAAGACAACAATGTATTTCTGCTAATTACTCATGCTTCCTTTATGTCTGAACAAGAGGATCAACATTAAACAAAAAAAAGTGGGGGGGTAGCTGAACAAAACAACACTGACACAGAAAAATAGTTTAAACTCCCTGTATGCTATAGGACTGGGAAGTACTGTAAAGGTGTTTTGAAAGAGGACTGTGTGCTTATAAGACAAGGATTTCCCCTAGAGACCAGTATCTCTATGTTATAGTGTTAGTGTTCCATCTTTGAGGAAATGTGTTGCCTATAACAGGAACATGGTTGATTAGCATCTCCTTGATTATCTGCTAATAAAAGGTGTGTAGCCACCGGTATTAAAGGTGTGGACCAACCAACAGTAAAGGTGTGGACAGGCTCTGTCGACCCCCTGCCATTTGGGCTTTACACCTCCCTTTCCTCAACTCCTCTCGGCTCCTCTCTGTTCCTGATACCACCCTGGAGCCCGAGCTGCAGAAACCAACCGTCCTCTTCCAGCCCTCCTCTCTGAAGCAGTGGTTTCCATGACAACCTCGGGAGCTCAGCTCACAGGAAAGTTTCTATCTTCACTTCTAGAAAGGCGGGTGCTCCGGGAGTCACAGAGGTGCTTTAGCTACAGGTGACATGAAGAGGAGCACTAAATATGCAGAAAAACAAAGCAGGGAGGGAGCGGCTTGGAGACGGATGGTATTTTTACGCTCCGTTCACCAACTCCCAACCCTTCTCTCTCTTTGCCACGAGGAGTCATGAAGTGGTCTCTAATGAGTGGAAAGGGATAGGCGTCAGGCACGAAGACATTGTCTATTGTGATAAGACACCCCCAATAAGAGAGTGGCTGCCATGGCAAGGCTTACTAGACTCCTACCAGAAAATGTGCTTTCTTAATCAGTCATTTTCAGATTCGAAGTCACCAGGCAGTTGATGAATTTCACTGCAGTTTGCCTTATCCTCTTTAAGTCCTATTCTCCCACTGTTGTTCACCAATGCAGATACCAACCGTGTTTCATTCCCTCTCTACTTTCTTAACATTAACCACACTGCCAGTTAACCAGAGGGGTGAAATAGGACATTGTGAGGAGCACGTCTGCAATTCCCCTCCACACATACATCCACGCCGGACGCACACACGCAAACACACACTAACACACACACGATGTTCTATCTACTGGCTCTCTGCAACTGAGAGAACCCAGTGAACGTGTGATGTAGCTAACATATTTTGCCTGACTCTTTACGGTGGTTCTGTTCTACAAGGCAGACATTTTGCAAGGAACAGATTGGGAGCTCAACGCTCCAATTAAGGATCGGAGCGAGTACAAAAGCAGGTTATGGTAAGAGCTCCTGTATCGCACATCACGAAAGACTTCAAGTTTGTGTGTGTGTACCTTTGTTCCCCCCACCCACACTCAAACCCTTTGATATTTAGTGGCTCTGCACTTTTGCAGCAGCCACCTGCGAGAGGAAGCCTGAGCCAGATGATGTGTGTATATTGACAGGCAGCTTCACAGCAGGTAGCTAGCGCATCAGCTTGTTACAAAGGGAATTTCAGGTCTGTGCAGTGTGACACTTGGGGAATGTAAGGTGCTCAAAAGCACTCACACACACACACACACACACACACACACACACACACACACACACACACACACACACACACACACACACACACACACACACACCAAGCTACAGTTTTTTTGTTTTCACCTGTCATCCCAGCACAGTTGAGGCATTCGTTCACCTGGGCCAGGAGCAATCAATGCTACCTGCAATTATACTGCCACCTTACCCTCCCCATCATGGTGGCTGTCATAGGTTCTGTTGTCTGCTTATTAGACCAGAGACAGGGGCAGGGTGGGGGAGCAGTGGAAGGGGAGGGGAAGCAGATCCATCCCCAACCCCTTCATGAGGCAGAACACAGATGTGTAGCATGGGCATCACCTGTCAGAGCCATCATCACATGACCTCCCCACCTGCCTCTCTCTCTCTCTCTCTCTCACTCTCTCGCCATGCAATTACTGATCTCATCACATGCTCGAGCCTTCTGCTCAGAAAATCCCATTGTCTTAAATTTGCAAGACCTTTCTGACCCGTCGTGAGGATGGGGAGTGGAAGGTAGAGAGAGACCAGGAGTAATGAGGTGAGAGAAATAATTAAAGTACACTGCATGACCAAAGTATGGTCAAACATCTCATTTCAAAATCATGGGCATTAATATGGAGTTGGTACCCCCTTTGCTGCTATAACCGCCTCCACTCCTCTGGGAAGGCTTTCCACTAGATGTTGGAACATTGCTGCAGGGACTTGCTTCCATTCAGCCACAAGAGCATTCGTGAGGTTGGGCACTGATGTTGGGTGATTAGGCCTGGCTCGCTGTCGGTATTCCAATTCATCCCAAAGGTGTTCGATGGAGTTGAGGTGAGGGCTCTGTGCAGGCCAGTCAAGTTCTTCCACACCAAACTCGACAAACCATTTCTGTGTGGACCTTGTTTTGTGCACGGGGGAATTGTCATGCTTAAACAGGAAAGGGCCTTCCCCAAACTGTTGCCACAAAGTTGGAAGCACAGAATTGTCTATAATGGCATTGTAAGCTGTGGCGTTAAGATTTCCCTTCACTGGAACTAAGGGGCCTGAACCATGAAAAACAGCCCCACACCATCATTCCTCCTCCTCCACCAAGCTTTACAGTTGACACTATGCATTCGGGCACGTAGCATTCTCCTGGCATCTGCCAAACCCAGATTCATCCGTTGGACTGCCAGATGGTGAAGCAGGATTCATCACTCCAGAGAACGAGTTTCCACTGCTCCAGAGTCCAATGGCGGCGAGCTTTACACCACTCCAGTCAACGCTTGCCATTGCACATGGTGATCTTAGGCTCATGTGTGGCTGCTTGGCCATGGAAACCCATTTCTTGAAGCTTCCGATGAACAGTTTTTGTGCTGACATTGCTTCCAGAGGCAGTTTGGGACTCAGTAGAGAGTGTTGCAACCGAGGACAGACGATTTTTACGAGCTACGTACTTCAGCACTCAGTAGTCTTGTTCTGTGAGCTTGTGTGGCCGACCACTTTGCTGCTGAGACGTTCTTGCTCCTAGACATTTGCATTTCACAATAACAGAACTTACAGTTGACCGGGGCAGCTCTAGCAGGGCAGATATTTGACGAACTGACATGTTGGAAAGGTGGCATCCTATGATGGTGCCACATTGGGGGTCACTGAGCTCTTGAGTAAAGCCATTCTACTGCTAATATTTGTCTATGGAGATTGCATGGCTGTGTACTCAATTTTATACACCTGTTGTTACGTTCCCCAGTTTCTGTGTTGTAGTTTGTGTATTTGAGTGTGTGTGTTTCAGGAGATGGCTTCCTGAATTCTCCCCAAGCAGCTGATTGGTCAGCCCCATTGATGATTGGAGCTGACCCCGCCCCCTCGTCAAGTTACAGCTGTATCCCATTAGACTCCTTCTCCAGCTATAAAAAACAGTGTTCTATTGCTCAGAAAAAAGAGATCATTGCTGAGAGATGATTGCTGAGGGAGGAGGCTGATGGCTGAGGGTGATATACTGTGTTGGTTGTTCTGAGGGAAATGATCAGTGTGTCCTGTATTGGTTGAGTGAGAGAGCTGATTGGTTATGTCTGTTGTGTGTAAATTGGACGCAGTTTTTTGATCATTGTGAAATTGTTTGTAAAATTCTGTTTTGTTTGTTCCCAGGGGGGAAGGGGAAGGCACCTAGGGAGTGCTTAGGCAAGAGGCCCGCGGGCATACATATACCCGTAGTATATTCACTGTATAGGCACACTAGGTAAGACCTGGGCGGACCACCTCCTGTATTTTGGTTAGCGCACCAGGTGGTGCTAAGTTAGGTAAGTAGTGGGTAGGCAGGTAAGGTAGGAGAGGGGGCTTTGATATTTACTTTCTTTGCTTTGGTTCCGTCCAGCCCCTTTTCCCCATATTACCGTGTGAAGGAATAAATTCCTAGTAAACGGTAAATTCTCTGCCTTTTGTCATCCTTACTCGCACCTACAGTCCCATACCTCTTTCACTTCACGGAGTTGAGTTGTAGCAGGGTGTTGCGTTCCCTCTTAGAGGCGTGCCTAACACCTGTGTCATGACGTTGGCCTGGGGGTAGGTTTATGACAGTCATAAATACCTCTTCCCCCCCCCTCCTTTCCTCTCCCTACTCTACTGATGTGACATTAGCAAGCCCCTTTGGTTAACATAGATTCTGGGAACATCAGAAGTTGGGGGGAAATGAACTATATTCTGGTAATCTGACCAACTGAACACATGCGGTGGTACTTAAGGTATATTATGTCAGTTCGGTTGTCCTTCTCATCTGATAGAATGACATAAAGTCTAAACATCAGAGGTATCGGATTCACATGGAATTGTTTAGTTCAAATGTTTGAATATGAAATTATTTGTGAAGAGATGAAATGTAATTTTAGCTTCCAAATGAGAGATTTGGGTTTTCATAAGTTTAGGGCTCTGCTCAACCAGTGGCCCGCCCCTGTGAAGAGACATGGGTAATAAACTTTTCAGACACACCCCTCTCCCTCCACTATATAAGCCATTAACAAAAATGTAACCTTCTGTTCCGGGTACATTAGGATGATGATCCGATGTCAGAAGGGTTCAGGTAATAACTACAGAACGAAACCAGAATGCATAAGATGCATAAGATATTGAATGCATAAGATATTGAATGCATAAGATATTGTATTTACGATAGCACAGCTTCGCCCCTTTGTTCCTCAGTCTTCCCGCTCTTTCACTCAAACCCAGCCCTTTTCTTTTGTGTAACAAGCTGTCATATCTGTTCCGCCCGCTAGGGATGTTTTCCTTTATGACGTAATTTGTAATCAAGGTATGATTCTTTCCGTGTATATGTAATTCTGTGTGATTTAGTTAGGTATTTAGTAAATAAATAATTAAACCCAATTTTGTATMMCTGATTCAACTTGTTAGCCAGGGTTCGTGAAGATAACCAAGAATTTACAACTTTCAGATGAGACTGAAATAAGGTGACGATTAATATTGACTGCTATTGACGTAAAATATTATTAGTTCTTCAAGAGTTTATTCGGAAGATAACAGCTCTATAAATATTATTTTGTGGTGCCCCTCTCTCTAGTTAGTTACATTTACATGATTAGTTCAATCAGGTAATATTAATTACGGAGAAAGTATTTTATAGAATAGCATGTCATAACACTTAATCCGGCATAGCCAAAGACACGACACCTGTCAGCAACGGGTGCGGCTGAACTAGCCAAATCCACTAATTTGAAGGGGTGTCCACATACCTTTGTATATATAGTGTATGTCTGGGGTGCTTTGTGGGTTTGTGGCTGGAAACACATTGGAAGTTGAGAATCCTTGTCATTCCTAGCTGTCCATTCAGTGCTACTAGAGGGCTTGAGAGTTTCAGCACCATGGAAAGCGTCTATACTTTCCCTGCTTTGTTGAGTTTCCATCAGTGCTCTGTTATGCAGTTGGATGACCTGTGCAGTTGGATGAAGTTACCATTGTAAGGTAATACAGGATATTATAATTTTATGACCAACTAGAGCATAGGAAAAGCATATTTTAAAGCATACTATTACATAGCACCTTTGTATTTCTGCCCCTTGCCAGGGAACAATAGACAGCAATTACCATTAAACAAGAGTAGTATCTCTTAAACAAGCTTCAGTTTAAGAAATGTTTTGATTTCTTACTTTACTTTCAGCTTGGCTATTATGAACTTTGGCCTGAATGTCTCTGTTGTCAGGGGACTGTGAAAAGCTAGTCTTAAAATAAGGAAGAAAATTAGATGTTTTATTGCTGTTGTGTTGCGCCGTGCTCCTCTGAGAGCGGTCTCCGCAACTCAGGAAACTAATCTTCTCCACGCGCTCTCAATAACACGCCAGGAAAAGGTGTGAAAAAGAAAAAGGAGAAGACGAGAGGAGAAGAAGACAGCAGGAAACAAAACGTCTACCGTAAAGTACGCAATTTCACCTCCCCATGCGAACATTTTCACACGTTCAGATTCCTCACCTCCAATAAGCAAGGAAATGGAGGCTGAATTTAGATCTCCCAGAACACACTCAATCTGATCACAACACATGGTTGGTAAGAGACCCCAAGAGCAAATCTGTATCACAAATGGCACCCTATTGCCTATATGGTGCAATAGTTTTGACCAGTGTCCGATGGGCCCTGGTCAAAAGTAGTGAACTATGTAGGGAGAAGGTTGCCGTTTGGGACACATCTCAAATGAACGTGATTACAGTTAGCTGACGGAATGAAGCCCTGGTGAAAAGGAGGTAAAGTTAGTTAGCTGGGTTGCTGGATGACTGGCGCCCTGTGGTGTGGCCAGCAGTGCCTTCCACCAATCTCATCAGCAGCTCTCGGTGGGAGACAATCAGAGGGCTTTGGAGAACTTTGTGTTCTAGAATTGTAGAATGAAGGAAATGATTAACTATTGTGCTGTTGACAATCTGGCTTAGGGTATGGCATGGGTTGAGTGCTATGTGTGTCTGTCCGCCATACAGTTGGGTGGTATTATTGTCCTTTTTAAATCAGGCTCTTTAGTGATGCCTTTTCCTAATGATGACAATGTATCACACTGTGAATGGAATGTAGCACTTGAATAGACCGGTATGACAATACAATAGTAGCCCAGTAAGACATCTATTTATCTTATCACAAAAGGAATGGCCTTCGACTGAAATCGCTTTACTGTTTCATCTATGTATAAAGGTTTCCGCATGCTTCCCATCCGAAACAGTTCTTAGCAGTTTGTACATATATTATGATGACATTTTGTAACTTTTTTTGTTAGTTTTGGTCTTCGGCAAGGTTTTTTTTTTGGCTGTTCGTGCACATAAAAATGTTTCTCGAGGCAAGCTGAAGTCGGCACCCGAAGTTTACACCCCTTTGTTGGTGATTGGTCAATAGTAGGGATTCTTTAATGAAGTGTTTGTTGTAATTCAATGAGGGACGACTTGTTTTCATGCAAATCTTTTCACTTGAGTAATACTGATACAAAAAAACGTCAAAATGAATTTGAGTTATCTTATATTAATTCTGACTATTTTGAGAAGGTGTATACTGGCTACGGTGTCTCAAGATGTACGAACAGTACTACTGCCACTTTCTCATTTTTCAAGCGAAGGTATTTTAAGAGAGTATGCGAGCACACTCGCGCGGTTCGCCTAGCCGAGTTTGGAGCATGCTAATGCCTTAAGAGTTGTGTCTGCGGCTCAGTGTCTGCATGCAAGCCCTCAGAGTAAAGGTCAATTTGAAAGCTAGTGAGCCATCTCATTGGACTCTCGCCTCAGGATAGGYATGGAGCATCCTAAGACATGCACAGCTACACAGCTAGTTGGCTACACCCCCCTGGGCACTGTTGTTGTCTATGGAACAGGGGTTAATCCATGAAGATGGAAGCGTCCTGTCCTGCCTCCACTGGCCGTGGCGTATCCACTGCAAAACTCTGCTGCAGGCCTTGTGACATATCATCATTATGGTGGACGAAAGGGGCCAATATTCCGTAATGGCCCTAGTAATAAAGTCCTGAACCAACCTCTGGCCCTCTACTGGGGGTCATACAGCTCAATCTAAAAACACCATCCTCCAGGCCTATAGTCCTAGCCCAGTGAGCAACCTCATTTTCTTACCACTTACAAGCAGCAAGTCCCAATCACGTTCTTCTATTGGTTTGAGGCCAAATCCGTCATCCCCCACTTCTCCCCACCAAACTCTCTAATTTCTCCCAGTCCCCCCCATCTCTCTCCCATTTCTCCTGTTCCCCACATTTCTCCCCTTTCAATCTTCCCCCATCCCCCTATCTCTCCCAGTCCCCCCCCATCTCTCCCAGTCCCATCCCAACAGTGGGAGTGTGTCAGTAATTAAGAGGTGGACTCACACCCAGAGGCCCCAGAGTACAGGAGAAGGGGCCTCCAACTCTCTCTCCACCCAACCGTTAACTGGCCAATGACAAGAGAGGAGAGCCAGGAGGAGAGGACGTCCTTCTCCTTCCCCCTCATATCCACACAGCAGCCCCACTCAAGGTGACAAATCCAGGATGGCCCTCAGAGGGATTGGCATAACATGGAGATGGGGTTGGGGTAGGGGGATGAGGGGGGTGATTGAAAGCAGATAAAATGGTGTAAATTAGGTTATGTAGAGAATGGGCACAAGGGGTATTATGTAAWAAAAGAGCTCAGAATGCACTTTTTGTGGTTGATATGAGATGATAACMTTTTTGGACTGCTGCATTCTCATAGTGATGTAGTACCACTATTATGGAAGACATGCTATTGCAAAACGGACAAGTCTTTCTTGTGTCAAAGTGCTAAATTTGACCTTATGTTATATTAAATCAATCAACTCAATGTGGTTCTTTCCACCGTTTTGGCCGGTATGCTGTGTACAGTAATGACATCTCACTTCTAAGGCCTGTACGTCACTGAGCTGTGTGTGCTTGTGTTTGCTTGTGTGTGTGAACTATGTCAGAAGATGACACACACACACACACACATTGTCCTCGGCCACTGTCCCTCACCCCAGTGACCCTGCCAGCACCCCAGCCGGGTGAAGCGGATGAGGCAGGTGATCTCAGTTAGACCCCCGTGCCACTGGTGAGAGGACATCTGTCTGCCTTGCCAGTCTCTCCACACAGAATAACACATACAGTACACACCAAACACACGCAAACACATGCACACACACACAAACGACCACACAGTGCACAACAGAGAACGCCATGCCACGTATGTAACAGAGCCCGGTGGGTGAGCTCCCAAAAAACAACAGAGAGAAAGAAAATGGTTAGAAATGAACAGGGTTAGAAATGAACTATAAACTATAAGGTTAAGAAAACCCTTACCATCTTGCCCAACCTGTTTTTAATCAAATTGTTAAAAGCAAATAGATTTTTTTTTGTGCTTTCAGATTTTTTTATTGTTTGTTTCTTTCCATGTCCTCAAGTTGTTATATTTGACCCCAAGTCACTCTTTGAACAAAGAATTTAAGTGCTCACAACAACATACAACAGAAACCTGCTGCCTGCCATACGTTTCATCAATCACAGCATACTCACAAATCCTCCGGAAACCTAGCAACAGCAGGAGCCAAGCTCCACAGATTTAACGATTCCATTCCATTGGTGTGTCTTCTTAATTGGTGGTGTTTCCAAATATCTCTGTTATTTCAGAGTACAGGGTACATTCTGCCAGATCTCACTTTATTGGTATCATGAAAATCATGCTGCTTTCATCTACCTTTCATCCCCTTATTTTCAGACAAACGGTATGGCGGGGTGAAAATGTTAACTATCAGTAGGAATTATTGTGTAGGCAGAGAGTGATCATTAGAAGAGAAAGCAGATTTTTCCGCCATCAGATACCTTTCTGATTTACCATTGGAGACAGCACACTGGCTATAATGTTAAAAAATGCAGATTCTGACATTCTGTGTCGTCTCCTGTTTGATATCTGAGTACACAGATGTTAATAGGCCCATTTCTTGCTCTCTCTCGCTCTCTCATCCTCAATGCAATTAACACAAGCTAGCTGTTCTGTTTTATCTCTAATAAAAGAGCTATCAAATTGAATATGTCTAGCTGTCTACCAAGTTATGTCCTAATCTTAGGCTGCATATTGCTATATTTTTCGGGTGCTCAGTAAAAGTAAGATAACAATTTGAAAGTCAGACAAAAATTATGCCCACCAGCCATCTGGTTGTCACTTATATTCATATCAGTCTTGAATCACACTATAATTTTCGATCAATATTATCCCATTATAACAGAATCTCTTATTTTGATATAACAATTAACCGTGCAATGACAACACCATAACAGAAAACGCATAAAAATATAGAAAGTGCATACAGTAAGTGAAAGGACATTCTTTATGAAGGGCTATTTGAAAGCCTCCTGTTTTTGCTTGGTGGATTGACCCTGCCAGTGCCATGACTCCTGATACAGAGACATTTTCAGTTTGTCAGTATTTATGGTCAGGCACCTCTTTGTACCCCTCCTCCCAGGAGAGGAGCACGGTAAGTCAGCCTCTCAGTTGGAAGATTAGATTAAACAGAGGAAAGGTCAGTTCCATCACTTTCCCCTCACATTAAGGACCTCCGTCACCTGTGCTGCTCAGAATAGCACCTCCGCCATTCTATTCTATCTCTCCACCACCATATGGCGTGATGAATGTGGAGTGTAGAGAGGAAAGAGGAGAGGAGATTGACTAGAACACGTTAGTTAACGGGATGGAATGACATTAATTCAGCTCTGGCAGAGCTGAGTAGCTGGAAAGATGTGTTGACCTCGCTACCCTTGTCTTAATGAATCTACCGACCGCCACACTGAAAACAAAGAGAACACACACGAGTGTCTGTTGTGTCTCTCCTTTTTCAATTATGGTTTTGTGATTGAACCGATGCAGCAGGCGTTTTGTTTCATAACTTATATAAAGGGAGTACATTACTAAAAGAGGCCCATTAGCGGTGTTATTTGCGTTGCTGGCTCTCCTAGTGTGTGATTTCCCATTGTTCCTCCTCTGAAACATATGCTGTTTGATTGGCTCTAACAGATGCATTCAATYTCCTACTTCCTGCTCGTGTTCAGTGAGACAAAAATGGGCTACACCAACATGATGATTTAATACGTCAACTTTTCTGGTTGGTTTATTGTCAGAATCAGACATGTTTTAGCAGGAAATATTAGAGTCAGAAATGTTATACTTTCTACATTTACATTTTAGTCATTTAGCAGACACACTTATCCAGAGTCACTTAAAATTTGAGCATTCATCTTAAGATAGATGGGTCAGAAATCCACATATCACAGTCAAATCAAGTACACTTTCCCTCAATAAAGTAGTTATCAGCAACGTCAGTGCTAGTAGAAAGAAACAATTTTCTGGGATTAATTTAATATACTCTTTGAAGAGGTAGGGTTCCAGACGTATTCGGAAGATAGGAAGGGACTCTACTGTCCTAGCTTCAGGCGGAAGCTGGTTCCACCATCGGGAAACTTTCTCAATTTGAGCTAGGATATATAATCCCTACAGTGTTAGAATTTTGAGAACTAAGCAATTTTTTACACGTTGGAGTGCAGACATACTGTATCTCATTTTCATATCGGCAATATAGCTAATATGTCGGCCAAAGTGACATATAACTACAATGGTTAAATGTCACAATTTTGACATATTCTAACGAGAACATGTTGGAATGGGGAGACAGAAAGCGTACTTTCTCCCGAAAGTCCCGAAAGAGTCACATTCACGATGATGTGCCCATGGCAGCATGCTAAAGTATAAACTTTAAAGTCCTTCAAGTTTTTCTTCATCTGTTRCTTCACAACCTGGCAGCTGAGAGACATCTGATTGGACAGTCCTTATCGCTGTGGCGACACTGCAGCTGTGGTATATTTTTCCCTACCTGCGCGGTGTTGAGACAACGAAAGGAACCCAAGTGTGTGTCATTCCCAAATGTTCCCCTGTAGAGGTGTGATGAGGTTCTAACATTGTCTCTCTGTCACACCAGCAGCCCTGTCATGACACACCCTAATGAGCAACACTTTACTGTCTGCCATTGATGAAGGCTTCCCTTCTTCTCTCTCACACAAGGGTACAGAAGTGAGACCAACACCTAAAGTCAACCCTGAACTATTCTGATTGGACCTGAAGTTTTTCCATGCAATGTGACCTGACAAAAATAAATCGAAGCCACCACTACACCTTGACACGTATACTACAACATGACAGTGAGGCCCAATGTAGCGAAAAGTTTCAATTAAACTTCCACTTCAAGACATCCCTGGGCTGAACTATTCTCCCACCTTTAATACAACCCAGCTTGGAAAGGCCCCAAGGCATGTCTGCCAACAGAAAATGACAAGACGAATTTAGACACTGTATAAAGTGAGTGAGGGGCGATGCCATACACGCCTCCCTCCCAGAAGCTTACTCAAACAGCTGTAAGAGAGGGCTATAGTAGTACTAAAATGAAGAAATGTAAGTCACCTTGGCTAAGGCGAATGAATAATGGAATGGAAAGCGGGCCTGGCCTAGTTGAAATGTTATCTGCGGGTGCGTCCGAAATGGCACCCTGTTCCCTATTTAGCGGTGGCTCTGGTCAAAAGTAGTGCACTATCTGGGAATAGAGAGCCATTTGGGCAGCAGACTATGTGTGAGGCTGAACATGGAGAGGATGTCTCCAGTTTAAAGACAGACCTCCTGGGTGCTTCCATCTGAAACAGGATCTCACACACGGCTATCCTCTACGTGAACTTACATATCTTATTAACATTCGGTGAACACCTATCTGTGGTGTTAATACAAGTACTACATATATATCTCCATGTTCTGATATCTGTGGTGTTAATACAAGTACTACATATATATCTCCATGTTCTGATATCTGTGTGTTAATACAGTACTACCATATATACTCTCCATGTTTGTATCCTTCGTGTTAATATACAAGTACTACATATATATCTCCATGTTATGATATCTGTGGTGTTAATACAAGTACTACATATATATCTCCATGTTCTGATATCTGTGAAATGCGGCTGGCTATCTATCTCATTAGACTATAGTAGACTGGGGAATACAAGGTTTTCAAGTATGGATGGTACATATGTAGAATAGAATAGAACACAACAGAATAGAACAGAATAAAATAGACTAGAATATAATAGATTAGAATATAATACAACAGAACAGAATAGATTAGAATTGAATTGATCGTGCTTCTACACCTGCATTACTAGCTGTTTGGGGTTTTAGGCTGGGTGTCTGTACAGCACTTCGAGATATTAGCTGATGTACGAAGGGCTATATAAAATAAAATTGATTGATTGATTGATTGATTGATACTGCCGTCAGCTGGTCCGCCTTTTTAAACTCTATAAAAAGCTTCAAAAATATGTTAAAATGGTCTACAAACTAAACTGGTCACTTAATGGCAATGTCAAAAACCCATTACAGAGGTTAAAGTCTCTGAATTCTAATGGAATGTTAGGCCCACAGGCCTAAGCATAGAAAAAAATTATCACTAAGGGAATTTTAAAAATTATTCTAATCAATAAAACATTGAAAATATTAATGCATCATTTACACTGATGTAATTTACATGAGCAATAGTGACAATAGGGATAAATATTGTATTGTTTCTTATTATATGAACAAATTACCAAATGAATAATTCATTGATAACTGGTGGCTTAAGTATCACAAATATGCTGCTTCCACAATGAGTTAAGCTACGWTGAGGGAGATTCTGATTGCTTCAGACATTTACAGTTAAGTAAACAGATTGCTGTCAATGATATAAAAACATTGAAATTAGAGCAAATMATCTCCAAATAGTATACTGATAAACAGGTAGCAGTCATCATATTATTGTACTGTTTATAACTAAAACATGTTTTTTCTTATTTTCAATTTCATTTTAGTTTTATTTTACCAGGTAAGACTGAGAACACATTCTAATTTACTCTGTTTCTTCCCAACACTCCATCAGAATGTGTTTCACGCTAGATTGGTTCTGACGACAAGCATCCGTTCACACACTCTCAACACATGTCGGTGTTGCCGCGGCAGCAAGCGCTAGCAGATGTAACGCTAGGATGGGAAGCTGCCTTCATGTCGCTGAAGAAGAAGACACAGCGGTACAGCAGAGCTGGCAGCCAGCTGTTACACTCCACAGACACAGCTCTCAACGGCAATGCTCTTCTCAACTACACCGTGTGTGTGGGTCAGGGGGCTGAGAGGGTGTCACGTCTCAAATGGCACCCTATTCCTTATATAGTGCACGACTTTTGACCAGAGCCCTATGCACCCTGGTCAAAAGTAGTGCACTAAATATGGAATAGGMTGCCATTTGGGACCCACACTTACGCCTACTGTACACCCCAGCTCAACGTGATCACAAAACACACATCACCCATGATTCACAGGTCTGATGTGCGTTGGCACGACGATAGAGAGAAACGAAAGACGCCAGGTGGCTCATAGAGGTAGGCATCATCACTTTGTGTAAATAATCAGGTGTTAACCAAATTATATGCTTATTTTCATAGGTGCAAGAGGACGTGGTATTGTTCACAAAAGGTGGTGCTTAGATTCATCACTAATCAAGCCATTCTTACTATCTCCTAGATTTCCACCTGCCTTGAATGAATTAGTAGAGTCGCAGGCTACGTGTATCCAGTTTCTCACAACAATAGACAATAGATTAGTACTACACATCCCAGGCATTAGCCTTTAGTAATGCATTAGCAATCATACAGCTAGTACCTATACATCCACAGATATGAGAAGTATTAGTGTTGAAAATAGAACCATTTGATATACTGCATGAATAAGTAATGAAGTGTTGTCTCAAGAATATGAAGCTTAGATTGCAATGTGTTGTTAAAAGGCATGTCTTTGGAGATTTTGGCTGGCACTAGGGAATGGAGGGGAATTTAGTGGGGGTGGAACCCAAAACTCAGATGACATTTCATAAAATCCATAAGAGTCCCTGGCCTTTTGAGAGATGCCAAGAAACAGCTTCTCGGGGTGGAAAAAACAATTAGCAGCCTTTCTGAGGCYCAGGAAAGGAAAAAGGCACGGCATGCGTCTTTTGTTTTCACATCGACCTGTGGGGGAAGGTGTCTACAGCCACTTAAAAGGGGTATTGGCAGCAGTTAAAGCATGTAACACATTACACGGGTCGTTGTCGGTCATGCAGGCCTGCTTTTCTAGTCCCCACTTAAGGCCTATATTGTAAAATCATGAAAGCTATATGTTTATATATAAATATAAATATATATAAATATATACACATATTTGCACATAAAGCATTTAACTTCCTTTTTTACCTGGGTTATGTCATTATCTCAATCCTCCATGTAGTGAAAAGGTCTATGACAGCCAAATCTACTGTCTGTTTGTCTTCCTGTATATGTTACATAAAGCTTGCATGTGCACGACTGTGTAAAGACCTATGTTGTGGGAATGTTTTATCCATCCACGGTGAATTCTAACATTGCTGTCACTCCTCAATGAGGATAACCGTCAATATTCCATTACACTCTGGATCTTTATCTTCCGAAGGATATCGCCGATTCCTCATCTCGCTCTCCCTGCAGACCAAAAAAGTACAGATATCTTCAAATATGGATTTCCAGGCCCCTTCTCTTATTTGCAGATGTAGGATCTTAATTTAATCTATTTTGTTGCTGAGAATTTTTAAACTTTTAAAAAGGCTTCTAAAGTTTGTAATTTCCACTTTAAAATGCCAGACTTGATTTGCCCTAACAAAAAAGGTATCAACCCCTGCAAAAAAATGTCCATTAATTACAAACCATATAATAATTCACATTTCCTGTTGCTGCAGGATTATTTTCCTGCTGTAGCAAACTGGCTCAAATTAAGATCCTACATCTGTAGCCTGAGTATTCCATCCCTTCTCTTTCATTTCATCTGAAGGTTACTGCAGGGTTTAATCACTACTTGCTAATAAAATGGAATATCTAGAATGTTCAGAGCATACATCTATTTTTATGCATTCCATTCATGCAGTCAGTTCCTGTCTGTGTCCCAAATGTTACCCTATTCCTTACACGGTGCATTACTTTGGACCAGAGCCCATGGGCCCTGGTGGTCAAAAGTAGTGCACGATATAGGGAATAGGGTGCCATTTAGGACACAGCGCCTGGCTGGTCTGGAACCATGACGTCAGCTGTTTTATTTTATCATTTGATGCCATTGACCAGAGAGGTGTCCTGATGGGTTTATGGATTGGCCTACGAGCTATGGCCAGGCTAGTGTTTAATTCACAATCACACCTTCTGAGGCATATTTCACTCCTTAATCACTGATCCCTACTACTGCTCCCTGTGGAGCAACAGGCCGCAAATGACACCATTTATTACACCTGCTTATTTTCCATTTGAGGAGGGTGAATCTTGATTCTTCATTAATTTGTACATATATTAAAAATGGTACCAAAATATCCATCAAACTACTCATCAATACCATAATCCCATTTCTAAGTGAACACAGTAAACAATACAGTGCAAAATAAATTATGGTACATTAGTAATTTACTCCACATCTACATGGTAAGTAAAATTGGATGCAAATGAAGGAGAAAAAATAGATGCTCCAGAGTCTCTTCATACATACTGTGCTGAGGGGAAGGGAACCATATGCTGCTCGCTACATCACAGCAGCTCGAGGTCAGGGAAGGTTGAGGAAAACGAGTTGGCAGTGAACCATCAAGTCAGCCTCATACATACACCAACCACCATCAAAGACCCAGTGTCAACCCGGGGACCAGGGTTCCGGTCTAGAAGCACCCTTTTCACTGTCTTCAGAAGGCACATTCGGTACTTCAGTTTAGCTAAAACCGAGCCCAAAAGGACAATTCCTATAGATGGCTCCATAGAGAATTCCAAGACACTTTCTATATCACTTTAGCACCAAAAATGTCCATTCTTTTCCATCACTCACTGCTGAAGATATTAATGTATAATATTCATCCGATGTCTGCCATATTTCTGGATGACATGATGATGACATCGCTGCTTGCTCCAGTGCGCACTGAGTGCTAGTGCGGCGTTATCGGCTCTGTAAAGCAGAAGACGGGCCACGAAATGGCGAATGCAAACATGGGTAGATTACGTTGAGAACAAGGGGCGTCCATCTTGAGAGAGAGAGAGAGAGAGAGAGAGAGAGAGA
>NC_036839.1:20077586-20211097 GCF_002910315.2 Salvelinus sp. IW2-2015
GAGAGAGAGAGAGAGAGAGAGAGAGAGAGAGAGAGAGAGAGAGAGAGAGAGAGAGAGAGAGAGAGAGAGACTGAGAGAGAGAGAGAGGCAGTATAACACACCAATCAACACCCCCTCAACCCCTCTTCCTCTGGATGCCCTCTGAAACCTGTCCAAGGATTTCTTTCAGGATGTTTTAGATCCTTGAAAGGATAAAAAAAACTGCCAACAATCAAACAGAGATCATTGAAATGGCAAAGGCTTGTTTATTTCTTTCATTTTTTCGCCTGCCTCCACTCCGTCTCCCTGGAGAAAGACGTTGCCATGACCCCAGAGAGCAGCTCTTAATGGCTGTTAATGGGTCTGTGTGATTACTGAGGCAGTGCCGACGCTGTGTTCCTATAGGCTACCTCTGCTCTCTTGTACCAGTGCTTCATTCTCATAGATTGTCGGTACCAATGCTACGTTCTCATTGGCTGAGGCTTTGCTCGCCAGCGGTGGCATGTCAGGGGGTTAAATTTCGGGGCACAGTGGTGGGTCAGTTAGGCTGGACCCGCATGGATTTGATGCTCAGCACCAAGCGAAACGCTTGCTTGTTCACTCATTCGACCAGGGACACAAAAAACGCTCTCCATGAAAAAAGGAGCGTTAGCAACACGTCTTCCTTTTTTAGCAACCTAGCAACGCCAACGTGGCACGGCAGCTTGCTGGATGCTTTCTCAAGGTGCTGATTGATCCTAAGGGTTCCTCGCCCGTTGTGTCTGTTCCTTCCATGCCTATTTCCTATGTAGTGCACTGCTTTTGGACCAGGGCCTATAGGGCTTAGGTCAAAAGTAGTGCACTCCATAAGGAATAGGTTGCAATTTGGAAAACGAACCATGACATTTCTTCCCGCATTCAAAAACGGCTCCGTTCTATTATTCAGGAGTCAATGGGTTGTATAACCAGGTTAAAATCACATTCACTCAGTACGGTCTCATGGACATTGATGGTTGAAAGTTAATAGGCGCTATAGACAGACAGCAGTGGCGGTGGGTGAAGGACGCAGCAACATGACCAAACTACAGTAGAGAGAAAGAGAGTGATCTTCACAGCTTTCTCTGTCACCTGCTGGCCTTTTCTCTCACAGCTCCTGGCATTATTATTTTGAGGCTCTGTGACAGACATTAATGAACACCACCCCCATTCCATCAGCACTACTTTCCTCTGCCGTGTTGACAGGGAGCGGGTGGCGGGAGACGGGTGGCGGGTAGTGGTGCGATTCTGCTGATGCCACCCTTCCTTCCCTCATTCGCCACAGGCTCTTATGCCAGCAGAAAACCTGACAGGATCTGTCTTCAGAATAGCAAGGTGGTGACGAACGAGATGGTGGATAGGGTCTGTGTGTGTGTGTGTGTGTGTGTGTGTGTGTGTGTGTGTGGTGTTGTTGTTGTGTGTTGTGTGTTGTGTGTGTGTGTGTGTGTGTGTGTGTGTGTGTGTGTGTGTGTGTGTGTGTGTGTGTGTGTGTGTGTGTGTGTGTGTGCGAGCTGACACACACAGGCATGAACAAACACTCACCCACTGCAATCACCAGTTTACCTACACACACATGCAGTGAGCATACACACACACATGCAGGTGCTGACATAAACACGTTGCGTACTCTCAACACACGCCTACACAAAACCATCATCAAGTGCGTTGTTGAAAAGACGGAAAGATGCAGTAAGAAGAGTTATTTACAATCTCTTGCATCCAATCAACTTCATTTGATTCTGCGTCTGTCCTTATCTGACGCCCTGCAGATAGAAGAGAAGAAGAGAGGGGACATGGTCGTCTCGCTAAAGCACATAGCTGAAACTGAAACAAGCCACTCGGCTCAACTCAGAGGAGAGGAGACCTGATTTACACTGTGTCAGATTATTTTAAACCCAGAGGTATTGTTCAAGCCCCCTCTCAGTCAGGGTTTATGTTTTCAGAGGGGATCTGTTTAAATCTGTAATGAGATTAGGGCTGCTGAATGGAAAGGAAGATTATGCCGGGATGGGGTCTGGCGAAGGAGAAGAGAGAGAGAGAAGTGTATCAATGTCTGTCCTCTTCCCCCAGTCAATCACGTCAACTGCCGTCACTTGGCTGTATCGATCGCCAACAAGCCGCCATGCGTTCTCATCCTGATTCCTGTCTCTAGTCAAAATGCCTGCTCCTGCTCTCTCTGTTTCTTTCAGTTTCAACCGACTTGAGTTAAGATTTTTAAAAAGCGTAAAAACCTGGTGGGTGGATAACCCCAGTGAGTCAGTGACATCCATCCATCGATTGGCCATTTGTAAGTGATAGAATGGAGAATAGCTTTTATTCCTGTCAGGATGGAATTGGTTTTGGCTTCTGTGTGGGAGTGTGTGTGTCATTAGAGGGCTCACTCTTTCTCCTCGCCCGCCCACACGCTGAAGGGGAGAGCGGAGCGTCTGAGCAGAGCTTTCATCCCTATGGATGAGCCGGTAGATGCATGGTGGGAGGATGGAGAGAGGATGGAGTGCATAGTGGAGAGAGAAAAAAGAGAGAGGAACCAGGCTGCTGTGAACAAGACGGCAAGCACTGTGGTGTTTGAAGCACACAGAGAGAAAGAAGTCCGACATGCACATGAAGTGGAGAATGAGAGTTCATAGTGGTGCAGTGTGTGCGTGTGTTGTGTGTTGTGTGTTGTGTGTGTGATTTGTGTGTGTGTGTAAAGCTTGGGATGCGAGAGAGTGCGCTCACAACTTACACGAGGAGGACAGAGACCGCAGTTACACCCAAGGCTGTAAAGTGTTATGCAACACAATGGCTCCAGTTTCCACATTGGACCTCTTTCAGCTTTGACTTAACACAAAAACAACTGCAGGAAATAACGGTGAATTTTACAATAAATTAGTGAAGACTGTTAGAAAGACCTCTGAAGTTTACACTCTTTTCATTTGCTTAGGAGACTCAAAGATAACATTTATACACTTGTACAGTACATGATATTTATGTATTTGAAATATGTTCAATAAGCAGTTCAGCAGAGTTGAGTGACTTTAGCTGTCTTTACTCACCCCAATAAATGTATTTCCTGTTACCAAGTTATTCACGGTTTCTATTCGTTTTCCATTTGGACCAATTTATCGGTGAATTCTGAAAAGCTATCCAAGGATTGTTCCATAGGGTTGTGTTTTTAGGGAGTGATATTGGTTCTTGTAGAATACATTTCATCTTCTTCCATGTTGTTATAGTGTTCTTAACAATGAAGTTGTTCATGTTTTTAGGTTTATCCTTTGAAAATAGACACGTACAAATATTCTGGGGATGAGCATCTTCAATATGTACCCATTGTTCCTTGTTCGTGCATTTAACTATACAGTATGGGTAGCGAGTTGATACAATTCCAAAACTGGAAGGTTAAAACCACCCTCAGACTTTTTATTGTATTCATTTTATTTGCCCATTGTCTGTTATGCCAAGTTTACTTTTTAAAAGAATGTCTTCGGTGGGGTAATTGGTATTGCCGAAAATAAATCCTCAAACTTTGGGAGCTAAGCCATTCTAAAGAGTTTTATTCTACCTGTAAGATTTATGATAATACTGTTCCATTTAATTAGTTCTGCTTTCATATTGTTGAGRAATGGATTAAAGTTATCTTTATATATTTGTTGTTTTTTGTCACTTATTAAGTATCTAATATTTTTTGTGGTCCACCTAAAGGATTGCTGTAATCTGCAAACAAATTTAGTTTATATTCATGTTTACCAACACTGATGCCTGTTACCAGTAGGACTTTTAATAAAAATGCTAGCTGAGGTTAACTGTTTCGAATTCCAAGRACAGAGAGGACACATGGAAATGGATTTGGTTAGGCATTAATCATCAAAACACACAAAAAAATGTGGCATGGCATCAGTGAGATTAGAACCTTGGATCTTTTGATCAATATGCATGGTTTTAGTCCACCGAGCCACCAGGATGAAGCTAGCATAGCATTGTTTTTTACTCATACGAAGCTGTMAATTTTTGTCTATTCAAACAGACCCCATTACAACGGATAGATCAGGTGTGGCCAATTAATGGGTGCGGCCAACACACCTGAACACACTTAAAAAGATAAAGGATTAAAAAAAGAAATATTACGCTGAGAACAAAATGCATATGTTTTTCAATAACATTCTTAGATTATTGACTCGGTAACGGTAGTCCTTGTATATATTCTCTTTATTGTAAATTTTTGTCTTAATATTTATTTTTTAGCACATTTTTCTTACTTTTTACCTCTGCATTGTTGGGAAAGGCCTCGTAAGTAAGCATTTCACGGTAAAGTCTACACCTGTTGTATTCGGCACGTGACAAATACAATTTTATTTGATTCTTTGAACGTTACTAATGTTTTCTTGTGGTTTTTATGGAAAGTTTTCTTAATGTTCTGAGAACATGACTTTAAATAGAACCATGAGGAAACCTGTAGGAAATGTCATTCTGAAGTATTGAAATTCCCACAGAAGAACCTTTCCTTCACATTCTCTGAACAATTTGAGAACATTCCCAATGCCAAAGCAGTTGGAGAACATTCCTAGGACATTTACCAAAAGATGTATTAAATGTAACCATGTTCTGATCTTTTAGGAAACATTCTGTTAAAGTAATGAAATACCAAGAACATTTTATTTTGTAAAGTTCCTTAATGTGCTGAGAATGTTCCAAAGCCAAGCAACTATCCTGCACCAGAACTTTGTGGGAAGGTTGTATGCAAAATAATCATAGGACCACAACACTCACGCCAAGCTCTAAGGAACATATGGTTCACAGAACATTATGTGTTACTGGGACAACCCTATGATTGGTTTCACACTATTTCTGTTAGGTACAGTACTGTAACTCCTTCCAGGTAGAAGACAATAAAAGGAGGCACCAGTGTTTCTTCACTCCATTAGCGGCAGCATTGAGGGAGAAAACATGGCAATTAAAAGGTGACAATCCTATGGAGGAACCAGTTCCATATACAAACCTCCAGTGAGATCACCCCTCAGCCCACTACTGTCCCTGTGCACAGACACACGCGCCCACATGCAAGCACACCTACTCCTATGACTTGATCCGAAAGGTGGGATGCACCTTTCATGTGGTCCTTTTCATTCCCCTCTCCATCCCTAATTTATACTGCTCTCCGCTGCTATTTTACACACACACACACACACACACACACACACACACACACACACACACACACACACACACACACACACACACACACACACAACACACACACACACACACACAACACAACACACACACAATCACCACACACACACACACACACACACACACTTCTCAGATAATACAATCTTCCAGGAAAACTTTCAAGGGAAAATAAAAAAAACATTCTCAGAACCTCCCTCAGAACCTTTCACTTGTGTTCTTAGAACGTTTAAAGTTCAGTTTTACCGGTCAGGAAATGTATGGCTTTGTTCCCACAGCCAATGTGAAACCAAAAACATACATTCCCACAACATCCAAGGAACCAAATGTGCTAGCTGGGATAGGACTGAAAGGGAGGAATAATGGAGCTGCTTCACTGCTAAGTAAAATCCACCTAATGTCCAAAGTCAACCCARTTGCTTCAAGATCCACGTCTCAGAGGAGTTCATCAAAATATTGACTCTCTAAACAGGGGTGATGTGACGTGGAGATGGGGTTGACGTGTTAGTGTCACTGCGGCACGGGAAGATCAAAAATAGAAATCACTTGGGCTGTAACGTACGCTGAAGTTAACTGTTATCAAGTAAAGGAGAGGTGTGTCGCATGTCTGTCTACGGTGAGCTTTGATTTCACTGAAGCCAACAACGTAACTGTGATTTATCTGTGTTTGGCATAAAGTTTCATCACAGATCTTAACATGGCATCACTGAGGTAGCCTGGTTAAACAAGACTGAAGTGAAACAACCAGAGTGAAGGGTTTAGCCATGGTTTAACCAAGCTATTACTGAGGCGTAGCACAGAGAATATCTAACCGAAGAAGGTGGTCAGGAGAGATACGTGGGATGGGCTGAGGGAAGCTGAGGGTTGGGATGTGGAATTGGAGACAAGTGGGAGTGGAGTTGTTGGGCGGGGATAGAATGACGGTCAAAGATAAAAGTATAAAAAATAAAGTCAAAATAAAACATGACAAAAAGTATGTTTGAATGACACTGAGGGGCAGCATTGTTACAGCTAATGCCAGTTTGCCTGAGGCTGATGCTGTGCAGGTGTTTGTACACATGTACACACACACACTCATTCAAATGCACACATGTGCACATACACGGACACACACTTAAATAGTGCCATACATGCACTCAAACATATTCAGTTGGCCTTGCTGTTCTGATTTTTGTTGTCCTTGATGTCTTTTGTTATTTGCATTGTTGTTTTCTGTTTTCCTTTGTCTTTGTCTTTTTTCTCTTTTGTTCATTTTCTTGGTTATGGGGGGGTGGAATGGGTTTAGCCATGGTTTAACCAAGCGATTACTGAGGCGGAGCACAGAGAATATCTAACCTTTTGAGATATTAATGCACAATATATGCTAACCGTATTCTCGACATAACATGAACTACGGCGGATCAACAGAAATCAAATAACATACAGTATCTTTACAGAGAACAATCATTGAAGAACACAAACCAAGGTCCTACCATACCAGAGCCCACATTTGTATCCTGTGGCGTACAAGGTACTCTCTAATAATGGAAGGTAAACACGGGTGGTCATGGAGACAGAAGTAGTGGTCAGATGGCACCAATATGCAGAGAACTAAGAATAGACCTGATGAAGAGAGAGCGATGACCCCATCTGGGATCTGCACACATAGAGTGGCTCTGCTGTCAAATCAAAACAAAATCAACCCCCTCCAATATCACCACCAGAGAATAGATATATTGTAATAATAATGAAATGTGAAACCAACGCTCCCTCCTCCAATATCACAGTGTTTGCTGAAGCGATTCCCCCCTCCTCTCCCCCTGGCTCCCTCTCTCAGGGGCCTGTTCAGATGGGGCTCGATATGAGGTTAGGACTCAAAGCAGAGGATGAGATATCGCCCACAGACTGTTTGCTCTGCTGAGCCCGGCGGCGTCTACAAAAACAACGTCGGGCGGCTCCTGGAAGAGGAGCGAGTGAATGTTTGGCTATGCGGGGAACTTAATCCATTGTCTAAGACCTGAGGCAGGTGGAGCTGGAACCCCATTGGCTGGTTGGTGAGGACGTTGCCTTGGGAACAGCGGTGGGCTTTATGTCGAGCAAAGAAGGTCTCTGTGAAGGCTGGGGCTTCTGGGTAGAGCAGGAACCCTCAGCGGGCGAGGCACGGGTCAACAGGCTCTCACTGGTGCACCATGGGATATGTTCACCCCTCCACAGAGAAATAAAGCAGAGAGAGCCATGCAGATAAAGCTACATTATGTCGGCTTCAACGTCAACATCTGAACTCTGTGTAGTTTTGATGAGGTCTGTTAGGCTGGAGGAGCATGGAGTTAGTGTGTGTTTTGAAAGAGGTGGAGGAGAGGATAACCTTCAAACAGAACATGAACCGTGGGGTAGTGCTCAGAGAGAAACACACTGCTCTCTTCTCTGTCTCTGTGTCCCAATGATCTGCTTGCAAAGCTTAAAGCCTCCTTTAGATCCATTCGACTGGATAATGACGAAAACATGATTCTATTGAAACAAGATGTTAGAAATGCTCACAAGATCATTGAAAATCCATATTTTGCTTTAAATGATGATGATTTTGGTAATTATTATTGATCATGTTTAGTCACAGTATTGAATTACTTAGCTGTTGTGCTATTAATAGATCCCAGAAAATGCATGCATGACTGTAAGTTGCTTTGGATAAAAGCGTCTGTTAAATTGCATTTATGTATGTATATATGTTATAAATTACTAGAAATATCTAACTTTATCCAAACTACTGCCTGACAAAACATACGAGAAATCATATGAGTAGTGTACAAAAACAAAAAAAACMTTGTTGTACAACCGATGAAAACTCAGGTTTACATAAGTATTACGCAAACCAGTCCAATAACTGGAGTAAAATACTGTATATTCATACAGGACAGTATATAGTTATGGAACAGCTAGTGTGAATCATTGTGGACTACTAGGGATAAATGTTTCAGAGTGAACTACATAAAGCTACAGCACTTTTCTACCATTCCACTAAAGCCTTTACAATACCCTACAAGAACTGGGGTGAAAGGGTAAGAACATGTTCCAACCCCTCAGTTCTCCTGTAGCTTCTCTGTCCATGGCTCCTCTACCTCGTAAAGCTCCGGGAGAAAGAGAGAGGCGTCTCTGAAGCTGTCAAACAGGGCCATGGGGAGGCGGGGGGGAGGAGAGAAGGCGAGAYGGAGGGAAGGGGGATGGAACACCAACACATTCTCTCTCTCTTTCTTCCCCTATGATCTGCTGCTTTGTGCCGGGAGAAGATAAACGATTTGGAGCTGCGTGGGATGCCCTCCCCCTGGAAGAGAGCAACAATGCCAAGATGCCGACGGAGGGATGGTGGTGGGGGAGCGAGGGAGAGAGTTTTAGGGAAGGAAGGAGACGGGGGAAGTAGAGAGGGTGAGATGAGGTTGGAGGAGAGGGGTGGTGAGGGAGGGGTAGGTGTTTAAGGGATGTGCAGATGCCTGTGGGCCTGTGAGACGCTTACAGGAAATAGAATCCGGGGTCCGGTGGAACAGGCATTGATTTCTCCCTGCAGCTCAGCGCCAGCCGCCGGTCCCCAGCCCAACGGCCCTCTGATACCGTTTGCCATTTTCCCACAAGAGCCCCCAAAGACTGCTTCTCACAAATCAATGGTAGGCTTTTTGGCTGGCTAGACCTCCGCCGTGTCAGAGAGGAAATAGCCAGGACAATAAATACTATCAGCAGTGAACAAGATTAGTCCAATACAGTGGAGGTTCAGACCTCTTCTCCCTATAGAGGGGTGTAGAGGAAGGGGAATGCCCAGATGTGGTAGTATTGGTCTGTGTTTCGGAGGAGGGTGTGTGTGAGTGTGTGTGCGCGTGCATGTCCTACGTGCAAGTGTGTGTTTGAGTGAGATTGTGCATGTATGTTTTCAGGTGGTTTGTCACTCCCACTAAGTGCTCCTTTAAGGTCCTCTGGTGGTTCTCTAGTGCTGCTCAGCCCAGATCAAGCTTATTACACACTATGAAATGGGGATCGATTTCTGGGGCCTGACTCCTCCTGTGGGTGTCTCCGCCTAAAGAGCCCTCAAGGTAAAGTCTGTGATTTGGGCCTCTCTCTCTCTCTAATATGCAACTGCGTTTTCATTTTGTACCCTCCCTCACTGACATTTTAAATGGCATTTTATTGAATTCATTATTAGTGTGCTGGGGACATTATTTGTTTAGCCAAGTCAACGCTGCCCTTCAGAAAGAAAGAAAGTAGGTCTTCACTTCAGACCACACAACATCTGCAATGCATCATAAACAATCAAGGTAGTCATCACTAATGGGTTAGCCCTTAGACAGATCTCCAACAGCTCTGAAATAGAATGTTGGTAATAGAATGTCGGAATAGAATGTTGCCTCAAACAGAGAGAAGGAAGACAGGTTAGCTAAGGACACAACATTTTTGTGTACGCACAGACAGAGAGACAAAAGTTGAGGTCCAAAAGGCTTCTACTCCCAAGCCTCCTGAACAGCTAATCAAAGCACTAACACTTTTCATTAACACTTTTCTTCTTAACTTCTTAAAGCATTGTTGGTTAAGGGCTTGTAAGTAAGCATTTCACTATAAGGTTGTATTCGGCACATGTAACAAATACAATTTGATTTGAAAAGCTCCTTGCATTGATTTCTTCTCTGAAATAACAGAGATTACAAAGACAGGCCAGAAAGACAACCCTGTGCACCTGGTCTGAGGCCTTATCCTCACGACTGATGATAATAGTCTCTCTGATAGGTGGACAGCATATTAATAGCAAGACTGTCAGAAGTAGTTAACACATAGAGGATGGGCAGCACTTGTCAAAGATGAGTGGCATCAAGAATCATGTGGGCTGAGTGAGTACATAAAGAAACACTATCCATGTTTCCATTGGCTTGACACAGAATTTCAAGCAAGCTTCACAGAGAAATACAATCAGATTCTATTAAAGTGGCCTTATGTTGAACAAACAAGGGAACATATTTCATCACACGTTACAATTTTCTTCACATAGAAACTGTTTTGATGGATTGATCAGCAAACTTTGGCAAGACAAAAATAACCAGTGTTTGAGGAGCCCAACACACCATCCTCTCATAGAGGGGTTGTATAATAGTTTCATTTTTACAGCAGTTGTATAACGAAGCATTTTGCTCCTCAGTTCGACACAATCCTATTTCGCTGGAGGTGTTGTAGCAAAATCCATAGCATTGCTTGCTTTCCCTGTGCAGAAGGAGCATCCACCACCCACTCTGTCCTATCTCTACCCATTCAGGAATCACTTTAATCCTGATCAGCCAGCCACACAGCACAGAGACACTAATCTGGCTGTCTGCTTTTCACCGCGACCGACAGTCAAGCTGCAGTCTCTTAAACACAGTTGATCTAAACAAAGGCGCTAGGCAGCTGTAAATACAGTATACCAGTTCTAGCTACATGCCCTCCACCATAGAGGGGTAATATCAAGAAAGAGAAGCAAGTTCCCCAAAAGTACTGCATCATGGGCGAGGACTGGAGTAATCTACAGTTATCTGCCATGTATTTAAGTTCTCCCAGAACTGTATCCTATGCAGCGGATTCGTGTCAGGTTTGATTTATGACAAGCTTATCTGGCTCAAGGGGGAGGGGGGGGGGGGTTAAGAGGGAAGAGCGAGGGAAGGAGGGGATTGAGACAGTTGGGAAAGGAGGGTACGGTTAAAAGTGTCACAGCTATTTTAAGTGGTGCAAAACTTAATGAAAAATGGCATTCGCGATGCCTTCTCGCTGCATATTCCAGTGTGTTTTCAAGTTTCACAAAGTTCTCCTAACATCATGTCTGTTAGGTTTTGTCACATTTGTGTGAAGGGAAGGAAAGGGAAGCAGCCCTCGCTTTTAACACACCCAAATGTTCCTTGTCTTCTCTTCTGCGCTCCAGCCGACTCTTTTATCAGTGCTAATTGAGCTTCTGAACTTCACAACACAACATACAGTATTCATACCAGGGGTATGTGCTTCATCGAGCTGCCGTTGAAAAACAACAAAGGAGCATCGGAATTCTCCGGCCTTAGTAAAATATGTTGTTCCGTTCTCGAAGAGACAGAAGTGTGTGTGGTGTGTTTGTACGCATGCGTCCCTGTGCGTGTTTGCGTATCGCTGCCCACATAACAACCCATCCAACTGTACTTTATGTTTGTGGCTGTAATACAAGAGGAGTAAGGCGAAGTTGGGGGTGGAGGGGCTGGAACCAAAGTGCTGCGCGTCGCCATGGAAACAGAAGCTGAGGGATAAGCCGCACTTAGAGTGTTAAAGCGCTTTACAGCCATATTTCTGTTTATGGAAACGCTACAGGACCAGCTAGCAGCCATTGATCAAGCTGTGAACAGCTCTACCACTGAACTGATCACATTGTGCCAGGAGAACCATATCTCAATCTGTCTCACATGCTCACACATTTGGGCTAGCAATAATGAGACGATCAACTTGATTGATAAACTGTTGAGAAAGAAAGTTCTGTGGCTTTTATTTCAGTCAGTCAGTGATGAGGCTATTGAACAATTGACAAGCCAGAAGTTCACAGAAAGGAAATGTCATTATCCTGAATACGTGAAGAAAAATGGAACTCCCTGAAACAGTTATCAACGGCATACCATTATATGGCATAGTTGGAATGTTCTTTGTGGTTGCTCATAGTATTCCTTATCTTTTAACCCATAAGAGTCTAAGCTGGGGGAGGGGTTCTACTAAGCGATGGAATTGTTTTAAGAAGGTCATACCAAGGATCATTTTGCTATTGTATTTTGAATTTCAAGACCCCTTGAAGTATCCCAAAAATATATTTAAAAAATATTTGATAAAATGTTTTATTTGGCCTTTTATTAGCCCATACAAACGCATTGAATAACAGATTCACTACATGGAACAACAGACAATCCCACAAAAAAAAGGAAGTTTGTTCTGAAGTGTATGTCCTATATCTGAGAGATATAAGAAAGATCAYGATTTATATATATATWTTTTTTTACATGTGCTTAACCCCTTATTTTTGGCACTAAACAGTCTCCATATACAGTGCCTTAGGAAAGTATTCAACTCTCATGACTTTTCCCACATTTTGTTAGGTCACAGCCTTACTCTAAAAATTATGTTTTTAAATTCCTCATCAATCTATAAACAAAACCCCATAATGACAAAGCAAAAACAGTTATTTAGAAATGTTTTCTAATATATATATAAAATATTACATTTACATAAGGATTCAGACCCTTTACTCAGTACTTTGTTGAAGCACACTTTGCAGCGATTACGGCCTCGAGTCCTCTTGGGTATGATGCTACAAGCTTGGCACACCTGTATTTGGGAAGTTTCTCCAATTCTTCTCTGCAGATCCTCTCAAGCTCTGTCAGGTTGGATGGGGAGCGTCGCTGCACAGCTATTTTACAATCTCTCCAGAGATGTTAGATCAGATTTAAGTCCGGGCTCTGGCTGGGCCACTCAAGGACAATCAGAGACTTGTCCCGAAGCCACTCCTGCGTTGTCTTGGCTGTGTGCTTAGGGTCATTGTCCTGCTGGAAGGTGAACATTTGCCCCAGTCTGAGGTTCTGGAGCAGGTTTTCATCAAGGATCTCTCTGTCTTTGTTCCGTTCATCTTTGCCTCGATCCTGACTAGTCTCACAGTCCCTGCCGCTGAACAAGATCCTCACAGCATGATGCTGACACCATCATGCTTCACCATAGGAATGGTGCCAGGTTTCCTCCAGACGTGACGCTTAGCATTCAGGCCAAATAGTTTAATGTTGGTTTCATCAGACCAYAGAATGTTGTTTCTCATGGTCTAAGAGTCTTTAGGTGCCTTTTGGCAAACTCCAAGCAGGCTTTCATGTGCCTTTTACTGAGGAGGGGCATCCGTCTGGCCGCTCTACCATAAAGGCCTGATTGGTGGGGTGCTGCAGAGATGGTTGTCCTTCTGGAAGGTTCTCCCATCTCCACAGAGGAACTCTAGAGCTCTGTCAGAGTGACCATCAGGTTCTTGGTGAGTGACCATCGGGTTCTTGGTCACCTCCCTGACCAAGGTCCTTTCTCCCACGATTGCTCAGTTTGGACTGGGGGCCAGCTCTAGGAAGATTTTTGGTGGTTCCAAACCTTTTCAGTCTAAGAATGATGGAGGCCACTGTGTTCTTGGGGACCAATGCTGCAGACATTTGTTGGTACCCAGATCTTTGTACCTTGACACAATCCTATCTCAGAGCTCTATGGACAATTCTTTCGACCTCATGGCTTGGCTTGACAAAACAGTTTTTTTGAAATGTTTGCATTATGGGTTATTGTGTGTAGATTGCTGAGGGTATTTAAAAAAATCAATTTTAGATTAAGGCTGTAACATAACAAAATGTGGAGAAAGTAAATGGGGTCTGAATACTTTCCGAAGGCACTGTATACTTCCATTCAACTGGTACTGGGGGAACTTCAGATGAGTCTTGTGAAGCCTGTGGGTGTCCTAGAGCAAAACAACCAACATTGTACATGTTCGTGAGAGTTTCATCTCTCCATAGAGGGGTCATAATAGTTTTCTAGGCCAAACCGTTCGGACACTACAGACAAGCTACAGACGATTTTGTGAGAAGACAGACTTTTGGGATGTCTCATGGTCTGACAAACACCGCTCTAGCTCTGTCACCTTTCACCGCAGATGCGTAAGTGCGACATGGGTGGATGCGGTGGATTGAGATGCATCCAAAGAAAAAAACMGATTTCTCTAGTTTAAACTAACAGATTTTTATGGCGATTTTTGTATTATGCTAATTCGATTTCCGCAGGGGCGAGGACATTGATCTATTCAAGTTATTCAATGAATCGCAATTCCACAAGAAAGACTCCTTCATATTTTTTCTTCATAGCCCAGAATTTCTTCAAAGTAAAAGTAATTTTTTTCAGTGTAACAGCTACAAATAGAGCATGGACTGTCATTAATGTAGAGGAAATCATGTTGCTGGAATAATAACATATTAATAGGGAAACACTTTAGCTGGATAAAGGACATTAGGCATACTAAAGAGACAGAACGGAAGCCATTACAGAGGGGCTAGAGTAACTAAACTGAACGTGGCACTAGCAGTGCTTTGATGTGATAATGATGTTCTGTCTAACATTTTTACATACAGTATCCTATTTACTTGGTGTACTTAGAAACCTCATGGCAAAATTGTTACTTAATACAGTTGGTTTCTTTGAGATTCATTAACCAACAGTGCAGTTCAAGAAGAGTTAAGAAAATATTTACCAAATAAACTAAAGTAAAAAATAATAAAAATGAACACAATAACATAACAATAACGAGGCTATATACAGGGGGTACCGGTACCGAGTCAGTGTGTGGGGGTACAGGTTGGACGTAATTTGAACATGTAGGTATGGGTGAAGTGACTATGCATAGATAATAAACAGTGAGTAGCAGCAGTGTACAAAACAAATGGAGGGGGGTCAATGTAATAGTCCGGTGGCCCCTTGATTAGTTGTTCAGCAGTCTTATGGCTAGGGTGTAGAAGCTGTTAAGGAGCCTTTTGGTCCAAGACTTGGTGCTCTGGTACTGCTTGCCATGCGGTAGCAGAGAAAACTGTCTATGACTAGGGTGACTGGAGTCTCTGACAATTTTATGGGCTTTCCTCTGATACCGCCTATTATATAGGTCCTGGATTGCAGGAAACTTTGCCCCAGTGATGTACTGGGCCGAACGCACTACCCTCTGTAGCGCCTTACGGTCAGATGCCGAGCAGTTGCCATACCAGGCGGTGATGCAACCGGTCAGGATGCTCTCGATGGTGCAGCTGTATAACATTTTGAGGATCTGGGGACCCATGCCAAATCTTTTCAGTCTCCTGAGGGGGAAAGGTTTTGTCGTGCCCTCTTCACTACTGTCTTGCTGTGTTTGGACCAGGATAGATTGTTGGTGATGTGGACACCAAAGAACTTGAAACTCTCGACCTGCTCCACTACAGCCCCGTTGATGTTAATGGGGGCCTGTTTGCCCGCCTTTTCCTGTAGTCCACGATCAGCTCCTTTGTCTTGCTCACATTGAGGGAGAGGTTGTTGTCCTGGCACCACACTGCCAGTTCTCTAACCTCCTCCATATAGGCTGTCTCATCGTTGTCTGTGATCAGACCTACTACCTTTGTGTCATCAGCAAACGTAATGGTGGTGTTGGAGTTGTGTTCCCAGTTGCAGAGGGAGGTGAGTCCTTAACTTAGTGATGAGCTTCGTGGGCACTATGGTGTTGGGCACTATGGTGTTGGGCACTATGGAGCTGTAGTCAATGAACAGCATTCTCACATAGGTGTTCCTTTTGTCCATGTGGGAAAGGGCAGTGTGGAGTGCGATTGAGATTGCATCATCTGTGGATCTGTTGGGGCGGTATGCGAATTGGAATGGGTCTAGGGTATCCGGGAGGATGCTGTTGATGTGAGCCATGACCAGCCTTTCAAAGATCTTCATGGCCAGTGACGTGAGTGCTTCGAGGCAGTAATAATTTATGCAGGTTACCTTTGCTTCCTTGGGCACAGGGACTATGGTGGTCTGTTGAAACATGTAGGTATTACATGAGTCTTTGAAAAAGCCACCTGTAGGTCCCAGTATTCCTTCGGGATAGGGACGTGGGTGGCCTGTTCCGGACTTTCCAAGGAGGTGGCACTGATAGACACAGAGGGACACTTCCTCTGACACTCCTTCGAACAACCCAACAACCTCCTCTCTGTCCACGATATCCTGGGGTTATGGAACTGTAACCAGAGAAAACCTAAAACTATGGGGTGTGCAGGAGAGTCTAAGATGAGGAAAGTGATGTGTTCATGGTGGTTGTGAGCAACTGTGAGGAAAATGGGAATCGTGGTCTGGCACACCAGTCCTGTTCCTAGGGGACGGTTGTCTAGGGCATGGACTGGGATAGGGGGTTGTAAAAGGACTAGAGGAAGTGTATATAAAAGTGGGACGAAACCTAAAYTGGAAAATAATAAAGTACTTAAGTAATAAAGATTCCTCTCAGGAAAACAAGCAACATTTACAATGTGATATATACAGTGATGGAGTGGGGATTGGAACCAGGTGTGTGTAATGATGACGAGACAAGTCCGGGGTTGATGAGCGAAGGGCGTTTGCCAGCAGCAGGTTCGGCAGCAGCTAGAAGGCCGGCGACGCCGAATGTCTGCGCTGGATAGTAGGGGGAGCCAAAGTGAAGGCTGGTGTGATGGGCTATTTTGCTTCCACTGGCCCGGGCCCTTGTTAAGGTCAACGGCATCATGAACTTTACCCAGTACCAGGACATTGTAGCCAAAAACCTGATTGACAGGGGGCTGAAACTTGGCTGCAATGTAGGGGAGTAGTGAACTACATGTAGTTCAACTAGTAATTAAACTACAGCACATTTTGCCAGGGGTGCAACTTAGGTCTAAGAAGTCGGAGGTACATTTCTTTCTTTATTTATCCAGTCGGATAAAACCTAGTTTTAGTGTTTAATAGGCTAAATTGCACATTCGGTTAACATCTGACTCCAGYGTGTTCTGTTCTTGCAATTAGTAGTCAATGAAATTTCAAATATGATAATTTTTCACTAAGTAGTTTGGATGTAGTGAACTACTTTTTTAAAGTAGCTTTAGTCAAAAGCTATATTTTTCTTAAGGATAACTTTAGTGTAGCTTAACTTCTTCCAGTGTGAAGTAATTGGTAGCTTGGTAAAATACAGTGCATTGGGAAAGTATTCAGACCAGTGGCGACCAGTTGGCATGTTTTATTTTTATTGGGAGCATTTCTGTTTTGCATGTTATTTTGGCATTAATACGTGTCACATATATATATCATTGAGTTAATAAAGCCGCATACAAACATGGTCTCTTTTTGTTTTCTTGAGTAAGGCAGCTCCAAAATGCAGGTGTTTCAGCCTAGCTCAGTGCTTTCTGTGGTGGTGGGGCAAGCCAGCAGAAAATACGGAGCGTTGCGTCTTGATTGGCTCAGTGTTCTGTTACTCATGGGGACTCAACGTCACCGCCAAGTCTAAGGGTAAAGCTAGTAAATTCAAGCGCCTTGGGTGCTGTCATAGAGTTACATTAGAAGTTCCCATGCAAGAAGGCTCAAGGTCATTGGCCACAGATAAAATGACATCAAATCACATTATATCTAGAGTAGCTTTGATTGGACTGATCATCTCAACATCATACTTTCAAAATCTTAGCTAGCACTCATCATCATGAATCAAGTCGACAATCTACTTGCAAATCCTTTTAAATCCTTGTCATATGAAGAGAAATAATGAAGAGAAATTATAGATAAAATGTATCGGTGCTCATCGGCCATTGGACATAAACATTACACAACAGGTAGAAAATCACAAATTCAACAATGAGTGGTTCTGAAGGAATCAGTATGGCTAACTGCAAGCATTGCAAAGCAATCACTAGCCTTCTATTCAGTTGAGTGGCTGTGTGGTCCCAAGTCTAAGATGAAGGGTCTCTTTTCCTAGTTTAAAATGATAAACATTCAGCATTGGCCATGCTGTCAATGAAGCATGATTTGTGCCGTGCTCAAAACAACTTGGAACAGCAAAAACGGACTTGAGTGAGTTCAAGACAACTGGGAACWTGGGAAAAACGTTTTTAACTTTCATCCAACTCGGAAATGTAAATTCGGAACTCGGGCCTCTTTCTAGAGCTATGACCTGAAGATCACTGACGTCATCATGATTCAACTTTTGTTTCCTTTGAGTTCCCAGTTGTCTTGAAAGCACCATACATCTAGATAATGCCACACTTTGATGACAAAATTTGCCAACGAAGGGCTGCCGCGCCACCTTCCTTTTCAAGTCCAAAAAAGTCCAAAAATGTATTGTATGCTGCTTAATAAATTATGTAATATACCAAGGAGATATGTATACTGTAGCTAAGAAAGTAATACTAAGTATATGTTGTGTAGTAAGCTATTAGTAGCCCATTTGCCTCACCCTAATAATTTGGTCTATTTTCACCTCCTAATTTTGCCTACTGTTCTGACATGTAGCCTATAACCTGTTTTTGAGAAATATAATCATCAAATATTGTAAGAGCTTTCATTGTCTGCTTTTAGGCCCCCTTTATTTATCCTACAGTTCAGACTTGGTGTACAGGGAGAACACTGTAAGAACGGCCCATGTTCTGAATTCTGTTGCTGTACATTTCAAAAGTGCTGAACAAATAGTTATTTTGACTACGTCCGTCCTAGCTCGCTCATTAATGTCTTAATCGAAATTACGGATTGCCTCTTATCCGCTTGTCATCCCCTTATGCCATAGTTTGTACATCTCAATTGTCAGTAGAGACCACATTTGTTTAAGCAGGTCAGCCATATCAGCTATGTTTTTCTAAAGGCAGTAAATGAGGCTCCGCTGATAGCCAGGGGTAGCAGTGGTAAGGTGTTGGGACTGCTTATGTAGGCCCTAACAGTTTGTGGGCACCGTTTGTCACCGTTATAGTTCAATTAATGCATTGTTTAGTGTTGTGTTGTGTAGTGGCTTTGCTGGCATGCATRCCACATTTATTTATTTTTACCCCACCAAAATGTACAGTTGAAGTCGGAATTTTACATTCACCTTAGCCAAATACATTTAAACTCAGTTTATCTACAATTCCTGACATTTAATCCTAGTAAGAATTCCCTGTCTTTGGTCAGTTAGGATCACCACTTTATCTTAAGAATGTGAAATGTCAGAATAATAGTAGAGAGAATTATTTCTTTCTTTCATCACATTCCCACAACTTTGGAAGTATGCTTGGGGTCATTGTCCATTTGGAAGACCCATTTGCGACCAAGCTTTAACTTCCTGACTGATGTCTTGAGATGTTGCTTCAATATATCCACATAATTTTCCTCCCTCATGATGCCATCTATTTTGTGAGGTGCACCAGTCCCTCCAACAGCAAAGGACCCCCAGAACATGATGCTGCCACCCCCATGCTTAACGGTTGGGATATTGTTCTTCGGCTTGCAAGCCTCCCCCTTTTTCCTCCAAACATAACGATGGTCATTATGACCAAACAGTTCTATTTTTGTTTCATCAGACCAGAGGAAATTTCTCCAAAAAGTACGATCTTTGTCCCCATGTGCAAACCGTAGTCTGGCTTTTTTATGGCGATTTTGGAGCAGTGGCTTCTTCCTTGCTGAGCGGCCTTTCAGGTTATGTCGATATAGGACTTGTTATACTCTGGATATATATACTTTTGTACCCGTCTCCTTCAGCATCTTCACAAGGTCCTTTGCTGTTGTTCTGGGATTGATTTGAACTTTTCACACCAAAGTACGTTAATCTCTAGGAGGCAGAACGCGTCTCCTTCCTGAGCGGTATGACGGCTGCCTGATCCCATGGTGTTTATACTTGCGTACTATTGTTTGTACAGATGAACATGGTACCTTCAGGCATTTGGAAATTACTCCCAATGATGAACCAGACTTGTGGAGGTCTACAATTTGTTTTCTGAGGTCTTGGCTGATTTATTTAGATTTTCCCATGATGTCAAGCAAAGAGGCACTGAGTTTGAAGGTAGGCCTTGAAATACATCCACAGGTACACCTCCAATTGACTCAAATTATGTCAATTAGCCTATCAGAAGCTTCTAAAGCCATGACATAATTCTCTGGAATTTTCCATGCTGTTTAAAGGCACAGTCAACTTAGTGTATGTAAACTTCTGACCCACTGGAATTGTGATACAGTGAATTATAACTGAAATAATACAGTGGGGAGAACAAGTATTTGATACACTGCCGATTTTGCATGTTTTCCTACTTACAAAGCATGTAGAGGTCTGTAATGTTTATCATAGGTACAATTCAACTGTGAGAGACGGAATCTAAAACAAAAATCCAGAAATCACATTGTATGATTTTTAAGTAATGAATTTTCATTTTATTGCATGACATAAGTATTTGATACATCAGAAAAGCAGAACTTAATATTTGGTACAGAAACCTTTGTTTGCAATTACAGAGATCATACATTTCCTGTAGTTCTTGACCAGGTTTGCACACACTGCAGCAGGGATTTTGGCCCACTCCTCCATACAGAGCTTCTCCAGATCCTTCAGGTTTTGGGGCTGTCGCTGGGCAATACAGACTTTCAGCTCCCTCCAAAGATGTTCTATTGGGTTCAGGTCTGGAGACTGGCTAGGCTACTCCAGGACCTTGAGATGCTTCTTACGGAGCCACTCCTTAGTTGCCCCGGCTGTGTGTTTCGGGGCGTTGTCATGCTGGAAGACCCAGCCACGACCCATCTTCAATGCTCTTACTGAGGGGGGGAAATGGGGGAGGGGGTTTTTTGTTGCCAAATCTCACGATACATGGCCCCATCCATCCTCCCCTCAATACGGTGCAGTCGTCCTGTCCCTTTGCAGAAAAGCATCCCAAAGAATGATGTTTCCACCTCCATGCTTCAAGGTTTGGATGGTGTTCTTGGGGTTGTACTCATCCTTCTTCTTCCTCCAAATACGGCGAGTGGAGTTTAGACCAAAAAGCTCTATTTTTGTCTCATCAGACCACAAGACCTTCTCCCATTCCTCCTCTGGATCATCCAGATGGTCATTGGCAAACTTCAGACGGGCCTGGACATGCGCTGGCTTGAGCAGGTGGGCCTTGCGTGCGCTGCAGGATTTTAATCCATGACGGCGTAGTGTGCTACTAATGGTTTCTTTGAGACTAAGGTCCCAGCTCTCTGCAGGTCATTGACCAGGTCCTGCCGTGTAGTTCTGGGCTGATCCCTCACCTTCCTCATGATCATTGATGCCCCACGAGGTGAGATCTTGCATGAGCCCCAGACGAGGGTGATTGACCGTCATCTTGAACTTCCATTTTCTAATAATTGCACCAACAGTTGCATTCTCACCAAGCTGCTTGCCTATTTCCTGTAGCCCATCCCAGCCTTGTGCAGGTCTACAATTTATCCCTTATGTCCTTACACAAGCTCTGGTCCTTGGCCATTGTGGAGAGGTTGGAGTCTGTTTGATTGAGTGTGTGACAGGTGTCTTTATACAGGTAACGATTCAAACAGGTGCAGTTAATACAGGTAATGAGGGAAACAGGAGGGCTTCTTAAAGAAAAACTAACAGGTCTGTGTGAGAGCCGGAATTCTTACTGGTTGGTAGTGATCAAATACTTATGTCAGCAATAAAATGCAAATTAATTACTTAAAAATCATACAATGTGATTTTCTGGATTTTTGTTTTAGATTCCGTCTCTCACAGTTGAAGTGTACCTATGATAAAAATGACAGACCTCTACATGCTTTGTAAGTAGGAAAACATGCAAAATCGGCAGTCTATCAAATACTTGTTCTCCCCACTGTATGTCTGTAAACAATTGCTGGAAAGATTACTTGTGTCATGCACAATATAGATCTCCTAACCGACTTGCCAAAACTATAGTTTGTTAACAAGTTTTAATGACTCCAACCTAAGTGTATGTAAACTTCCGACTTCAACTGTATGTGGACAACTACAAATACCTACGTGTCTGGTTAGACTGTAAACTCTCTTTCCAGACTCACATTAAGCATCTCCAATCCAAAATTAAATCTAGAATCGGCTTCCTATTCAGAAACAAAGCATCCTTCACTCATGCTGCCAAACATACCCTTGTAAAACTGAGTATCCTACTGATCCTTGACTTCGGCGATGTCATTTACGAAATATCCTCCAACACTCTACTCAGCAAATTGGATGTAGTCTATCACAGTGCCATCTGTTTTGTCATCAAAGCCCCATATACTACCCACCACTGCGACCTGTATGTTCTTGTTGGCTGGCCCTCGCTTCATACTCGTCGCCAAACCCATTGGCTCCAGGTCATCTATAAGTCTTTGCTAGGTAAAGCCCCGCCTTATCTCAGCTCACTGGTCACCATAGCAGCACCCACCCGTAGCACACGCTCCAGCATATATATTTCACTGGTCTTCCCCTTTGCTATGAGACTCGAAATTGAGCTCAGGTGGATCATGTTTCCATTGATCATCCTTGAGATGTTTCTACAACTTGATTGGAGTCCACCTGTGGCACATACCTGTCTATATAAGGTCCCACAGTTGACAGTGCATGTCAGAGCAAAAACCAAGCAATGAGGTTGAAGGAATTGTCCATAGAGCTCCGAGACAGGATTGTGTCGAGGCACAGATCTGGGGAATGGTACCAAAATACCAATACCAAAATACCTCCATCATTCTTAAATAGAAGAAGTTTGGAACCACCAAGACTCCTTCTAGAGCTGGCTACCCAGCCAAACTTAGCAATCGGTGGAGAAGGGCCTTGGTCAGGGAGGTGACCAAGAACCGATGGTCACCGTTACAGAGCTCCAGAGTTCCTCTGTGGCGATGGGATAACCTTCCAGAAGGACAACCATCTCTGCAGCACTCCACCAATCAGGCCTTTATGGTAGAGTGGCCAGAAGGAAGCCCCTCAGTAAAAGGCACTTGACAGCCCGCTTGGAGTTTGCCAAAAGGCACCTAAAGGACTCTCAGACCATGAGAAACAAGATTCTCTGGTCTGATGAAATCAAGATGGAACCATCAAGATGGTCTAAAAAGAAATTGTGTGGTCTTGGCTAATTTCTTTTGATGTCAAGCAAAGAGGCACTGAGTTTGAAGGTAGGCCTTGAAATACATCCACAGGTACACTTCCAATTGACTCAAATTAAGTCAATTACTCTATCAGAAACTTTTAAAGCCTCGACATCATTTTCTGGAATTTTCCAAGCTGTTTAGAGGCACAGTCAATGTAAACTTCTGACCCACTGGAATTGTGATACAGTGAATTATAACTGAAATAATATGCCTGTAAACAGTTGTTTGAAAAATTACTTGTGTCATGCACAAAGTAGATGTCCTAACCGACTTGCCAAAACTATAGTTTGTTAACAAGACATTTGTGGAGTGGTTGAAAAACAAGTTTTAATGAGTGCCTTTTACATGATGTTCAAATGTTCATAGATGACCAGCAGGGTCAAATAATAATAATTCTATGGCAAAGATACTTATATGTCTCCCCTTTCATCTGTGTCTAGTGTTAGCTAGTTACTGGCTAGCTAGATCTTCAACAAGCATGGAACAAAAGGGGGGTGGTTCATTCAATACTCTGATGCAGTTGTCATGTGCTGCTGTGAATTGCATCACAAGCGACATGCCAAACGGGAGATGTAAACAGAAAAAGTACATCATTCCTGCAATTTCAATGTTGTTTGAGTTGCTTTGTTTATCACCAAATTTGGTGATTTCATTGGCCTTGTCAGGTGTGATTCTAAGTTCTTCAGTTCAGCTTCCCATAGTGATGTGTTATACCGAGAGTACTGACTGAAAGGGAACTAGTGCTGCCAAAAGATTTGCTGTGATTAATTGCAAATTCTGAATTTGCACGTATTTAGCTGTAATTTGAAGGGTAGGAAATATGAGTATTTACTCACCAATGTAACACAGTGTGGTCAAAGACTTTATTGTAGTCACGATCTGGCTACTTCAGAGTAAACAGTTATGTTTTTGGGTTATTACATATTTATTAACTTATTCAGATACCTTCTAAACTACCCACAATGCGCTATTTCTCAACGTCATATGGAGGATCTACTCCGTGCTACCAAGTTTGTATGCTAGCTCGGTAGCTAGCTCAAGCTCTTCATGGACTTTGTGGCTGTGTTAACTAATGGGAACCCGTTAGCATGGCAGGCTCTGGTGCCTTCTTGCTGTGGGCTCAAAATGAAAGAGAAAAATCCTACCTGCCTGCTCTAATTGTGTAGTACCTCGTCTGTTTTGCTTTTTGTTTTGTCAACTTTTTTCATGTTCGCTGTGAAATTGGCTACGGGACTTTAACTTTTTCCAACTTCCACCAAGCTGACTGACGTCTGGAATCGATCTATTTCGGATTTTTCTCGCTATATAACTATTGGATTTCCCTGACTCTTCCTCAGTCCGGTGAAGCTCCCGCCTCCCCCTCACTTTGGTAGCTCTCAGCTTGCACTCTTTAAAAAAAGATGGGCCTGCACTCTACCATCGGATGGGCCCCGGTCATCAATCTGTAAGTCTCTGCTTGCCCTTTGCTTTTATTTGCAGTTATGTTTTAGTTGTGTTAGTTGTGTTCTAGCTGGTCTCCAGTAGTTGGGGCTCTAYCTTGCCYACCATAACATTGGTGGTTGGCTAGGCTAATAGCAAGTTGGCTTAAAAGCAAACATTAGCTGGCTGGCTAACTGCATATATCGAACATTCTTTGATAACTGGTTAGATGGCGTTATGTACTTCCAAAACGTTGGTTAACTTTAATGTAGCTATAAGGTAGGTGTTGATAGCAACTGACTGACTAATTCAGTGCTAACGTGACGTTAGCAACTCTGTTGGAGTTTACATTATAGGGAATAGGCTGGCTTGACGGGTCCTCCATATTACACCACAACCCGTAAAAACATTTTCTGACATGACATTCGGATTGCTGATCGGTTTTATGTAATAAAAACTTTAGGAAAGTGATGTGTAACTTTGCATTGGGACTTTTGTTGTGTACACTAATGCAAATCCATATAGTATGTTACGTTTATGCTACCTACCCTTTAAGATTGATACAAAAAGCATTACAAGAATATTGACGCCTTGATTTTGCCCAAAGTAACATTAAACTAAATGTGGTAAATTGATAATCACACTTTCTTTTACCTCAATGTCAACCTGTTTTGACATCGCATTGTTGTTTTTAGCTGTATACAGTAGATTATGTATTTGAGATGTTTTCAGTGTATTTTGAACGCTTTCAGACAATATGATTAATCGCAAATAAGAAAATAAGTGCACAAAATGTTAAATAGTTATACCAATAACAGATACCAATATTATACATTTTATTGTCGAATTAAAATGTTTATTTTTTACCAATGTAACAGGACTAAACTAGGAGAAATTTACAACCAACACCCACTTGACATGTACAGACTTTGGCTAGCTCCACAGTTTGAATCCACCCCCTCAGTCAATTACTGACAAAGTAGAAAAGTTGTCTGCATTGACTTAAGTAAAATTACTCAGCAATTTAACAATTAACAGCACTTAACATCCTTCTTCATAGAAACAGCACTAACAACATTAACTAGGACACCTTTCTCTCTGCTGCTATATGTAAGGCTACGTCTTTACAATGTAGAATATGTAATTGCACTTTCAACTAGGATTCAATATATTTAGGTGACAAGGGAAAACCTACGGTGATTGCATGTATATCAATAAGCATTATTATAGTGAGAAATGCTTTAAGAAGTGGTAACTAATTACTGTATACAGTACGAGCGCGATGGGCAGCGTGAGAGTGTCTGGGGCTACAGAACAGACAGAGCATTGTGAGCGCCTAAGAGATGATGGTCTTCAACCAATGACTGATTGGGTAACACTGGAGAGCCACAAACGATCACAATCAAGGGGCAGGGAAAAATACATGTTATGCTATTTAGCGTCCTAATATATTACCACTCAGGGAGATAGGTCAAGGGGAATATTCTTATCCCCCCCKKAAAAAATATTTTCACACAAGGGTACATTTATTTCCCCCTAGTATATTTTTTGTCAGAGCTACGCAACAAAAAAGCAAGAGATTTATTTTACTACACAACAGTCATAGTAAGCTCAGTTCCCAGTTGAATACAGTCTATTTTGCATTTAAACCCCAAATAACTGAATAGTCTAAATCAACAAATAGTCGTTGGTAGCCCTCCGGGAACCAACGAACAGTCTGACATGAGTCGCTGCACAGTGCGATGATTTCATAAGAAAGCGCTGCCTGCCAGCCCACCGTTCTGTTTCTCCGATCCTCCCAGGACACATTTGAGATGGCGCCAGCCCCGAGATGGGTGGAGCTTTCCGTCATGTYGCTTTGGAACAAACCATGGACTCGCCCATAGCTCCACCCATGATGAGATGCACACAGCCTTGATTGAGTCACTGACCAGAGATCCCAAATGCCCTCCTGACCTCCCACCAACACTCCCTGGTTCATCTTCCAGACTAGCCCCTCTCTCTCTCTCCATTTCCTTCCTTCTTTCTCTCGCTCTCCCTCTCTCGCTCTCAGAAGAAGGAGGTGTCGGATGAGAAGGCCCCAGCCAGCCTGAAGTCTTCTCTCATCAGGACACAGAAGAGACGCTGGGGGAGGGCCTTGGAGTAGGGCGCGGGCCGCGGGACACACGTACGCAGCAGGATCTCACGCCCTGCAGGGGGAGGGAAGTCTGGCACACTGGCACCTCCCATTGGCTTTTTGTCATCAGCTCCACCCCCACGTCCTGTGTCTTCATCCAATGGAGCCAAAAGGGCAGCCTGTGGGGGGGCGAGGCAGACAGATGGGAGGAGTCAACAGCTGCGTTTAGACAGACAGACCAATTCTAATACCACTAATTGGTATTTTGACCAATCAGATCAGCTCTGAAAATGATCTGATGGGATTGGTCAAAAGACCAATTAGTGGAAAAAAGACCAGATTTAGGCTGCCTGTCTAAATGCAAGTGGCTAAAATTCAGGTTGGCACAAAATTGAGTGGCTAACATTTAGGCTGGCACAAAATGGAGAATGTAGGGCCCAACACACAGTAGACTTTCTATAAAAGCCCAATAAAATGTGGAAACTAGAACACAATATATTTTTAGGCAGTCTAAGCAGAACCTTAACACATACTACACTTTTACAATGTGAGTATAACAGTGTGACACGCGAGACTGAGAAAAACATGCATACAACTCATTCTATCGCTTAATATTCTAAGTCGTGGGGGGAATGAAACAACCTCGACAGTGATCAGACCTGGCGCAAGTGAAAGCGGCTGGACTGGAAAACGACAGCAGCATGTTAACACAATCTATTTTTACTGAGCAGGAACAAATTACATAAATTAGAAGGCTGATTACAAATTAACAAATGCCTTCCCACATCTCCCAAACTATTGTCTAAGGCGAGGAAAGGAGAACACATTTAATGGATTGGAGCGATTCGGTGTGTGCTTCCAGATCAATGTATGCATTTGTTTTCAGTGGGGCACAGCATAGCCCTGGAGGGATGGCAACACAAGAAAGCTACGTGACGCTAAGATCTAAAGCCAAAAGGGATCAAACACACCACAGCAACCTCCAATACTTACATAGTAAACTAGCAGGCTAAAACTTGTATATAACTAACCAGACAGAAAAGAGCAACCTACCACTCCTGTGTACATACTAAACAGCAGGATACTGCTAACCTACTGTAATGTATACACTGAGTGTACAAAACATTAGGAACAAATTCCTAATATTGAGTTGCACCCCATTTTGCCCTCAGAATAGCCTCAATTCGTCAGGGCATGGACTATACAAGGTGTCGAAGGCGTTCCACAGGGATGCTGGCCCTTGTTGACAGCAACGCTTCCCCCAAATTGGCTGGATGTCCTTTGGGTGGTGGACCATTCATAATCAAATCTTATTGGTCGCATCCACATATTTAGTAGATGTTATTGTGGGTGTAGCGAAATGCTTGTGTTACTAGCTCCAACAGTGCAGTAGTATCTAACAACACACACAAATCTAAAAGTAAAAGAATGGAATTAAGAAATATAGAAATATTAGGATGAGCAATGTCGGAGTCCGGAGTATAATTATATATGTGATGGCATGTTTAGACATTATGTGGATAGAATATGTAGTATATCTGAAGAATAGGTAGGATTCTTGATATACATGGGAAACTGTTGAGCATGAAAAACCTAGCAGCTTTGTAGTTCTTGACAAATCGGTGCGCTTGGCACCTACTATCAAAGCCCGTTCAAAAGGCACTTAAATCTTTTGACTTCCCCACTCACCCCTGAATGGCACACATACACAATCCATGTCTCAATTGTCTCAAGGCTTGAAAATCCTTGTCTCCGCCCTTCATCTACACTGATTGAAGTGGATTTAACAAGTGACATCAATAAGGGATCATAGCTTTGAGCTGGATTCACTTGGTCAGTCTGTCATGAAAAGAGCAGGTGTTCCTAATGTTTTGTGCACTCAGTGTATAGAGACATACCACTCCTTAGTATACATACTAAACCAGCAGGCTAAAACTAGTCTATTATAAACCAACCTCCACATCCACCAGAAAACACTTGTTTATCAACGCAGACCCATCATCAGAGAATGAGAGCAAATGGACATACAACAAAAATAATTGATTAGAGCTACACTAACAGATAGGTGGTTAGAAGAATAGACGGAAGGGAGAAGGAGAAGAAGGTGGTTAGGTAAAAAGGTCAGGGGGAGGTTAAAAACACGGTAAGTGGCATCGCTTTAGGAACCCTGTGCTTCTCCATTGTGTTATGGAGGTCTGGYAATTGCAGCGGTTCACTCTTCCAAACCATTACCAGAGAAATAACTGTAATCTTTGTCTGTATCCCTCCCTCAGCTAGCCTGAACCTCAATGGCAGCACTGCTTGCAGGTAGAAAGAGGGAGAAGTCATCGTGGAGACGGGCATGGGGGGTGGATGGATGGACTGGGGGGGGTGGAGGCAGCTAGGGTGGGGGGGGTTGAACTAGGGGTGTAAAGGGGGGATAGGGAGGGTTGCTAGTGGTTACCTCATCACTGCTGTAGTCAGCGAGCTTGACATGGGTGAGGCAAGCAGCATTAGGAGACAAAAAAAAACACATAATACGATGGAGAGAACGAAAAAACATAAAATAAGAAACAGAAGAACAAACAACAAACCGACACAAAGTCAGGTGATTAAGAAGAGGATTAGGTTCTGCTTAAGACATGACATTCATCCCACCGAATGCATCACATGCAAAGCATACGCACTCAAGCCAGAGCAAGCGGCTTTGCAATCAGACAACAATCAAACTAGTACTCTAGTCTTGTACTGGTAACATGGGTAAGATGAGGGGCAGGACATCTCTCCTCCCTTCTATTCTTCTCTGTCTCTCTTTCCCTCGTTCCCAAGAAACTCACCTCATTTGATTGGCTGATGATTTCATCTGATTTACATGTGCTTGGGATAATTACTAGCTTTCTTTCGAGAGCTTGGCAAAACACAGGCTGTAATTTAACACTCCGACATCTTGCTGGGTAAAAAAATAAATAAAGTGATTGAGGGAGTGAGAGTTTGCTGGAATCTAACTATTTTCTCACACCGTTTCATCCTCCAACACAAGGCACAGGGGAGAGAGCCAAGACAAGCATTCATTCCCTGTTTGCATTTTACTAGCAATTATTCTAAGGAACAGATCTGGGACCAGGGACTGCATCTGTTGATGAACTCCGGAAGAAGACACATTTATTGGCTTTAACTAACTTTCACATTGAACAAACAAATGTATGCGTCGTTGGATGTGCCAAGACCAAACCAGGCTTTGTATTTCAATGTGTTACAGCCAAGCATACACTTACTTTCATAACCAATACAGGTGCAACGGTACAGCACAATGCGAGAGGTCATTGCAAGTGCCTTTTAACTGATCATCTCAGACTATTCAGTCGGAGTATACTCAGAAAGACATGCAGAACAGAATAGACAGTAATTTGGTCCAGGTGTTTGTCAAATCATATCAGACTGAATAAAACAAGACATGTGTTTAATTGTCCTTCTGCTAATCATAACAGAGGAAACTACAGAGCATGGATCTTTGTCTGTCAGATTGCACAAAGCGATTTTTTGACAGAAGTCTTTATCATACTTGGTATGAGTTGCATTATGTGATATGCAAGAAGAGTGACTTAACTTAAGCAATTAAACAGTTTAATAAAGCGGCAAGAAGAAAGTAGTGATAAGTGAACACATTAGAACAGAGTCCAGCAGCAGCATGCTTTTTGTTACTCAGGCAGCATGCCCAGGAGCCCCTCAGGGCCTGGAAGAAGGGTGGGGTTGTAGGAGGGGAATCAGTCAGGGGGAACATAACATCTTCTGCCTGGGCCATTGGACAGACAGCAGGTGAGCCGATAGTGGTGGCGGGATATCCTGTGATGCCAGGATTTAGGAAAGGCCCGAGTGTGAGATGGTGTGTATGTTTGTACAAGTGTGTGTGTGTGTGTTCTGGATGGTGGTGACAGTGTGAGATGGTGTGCTTTACCCTCTGAGCGCTGACAAACAGCTTGTGGATGATGCTGCCGGCTGGGCCGCGCCCTGCTCCGATCACAGACACCTCAGGCTCCTCCAGCAGAGAACTCACGAACCTGAGAGCGAGAAGAAGAGGAGATGGGGGAAGAGGTTCATTTCAGGGGAGCATAGTCAGAAAACACATGCAGGTATATTATATTTAAAAGACATGCAATTATACTTTTACCAACGGAATAACGAGAAGGGGTTGTAAKACTAGCTACAGTACACAACATGTGAAAACTACAGCCTTTTGGAACGCATCCCTCTCCCCTGACACAGCATCTCAGATACAAGACAGGACAGGCCATTCATTGTTGGAGAGAAAAGGGACAGGTTAGTGGCTGCATGGTGTTCCAGGCCAGCTCTGAGTGTCCTCAAAATTAGTCTGGCWCTGCCTGGTTCTACTGCCTGGGCCATCAGAGGCCCCTGGGACAAATTAACACTGGGGGCCTCCCTAATATAACCCCGTCTGTCTGTATATCTATGTTTCTCTCTCTCAATGCACCTGAACATCTGATACTGTACGTAAATCCCTAGACAGACAGACACACAGATGGATCTACATACTCTAGACACACTCACTTATTCACTCTCAAGATAGGCACACGCACACAAACACTATACTATGCTCCCTTATTACAATCTAAGCAGAGTGTGTGCCTGGGGAGAGGGTGGTGGAGTTTTAATATAGCACACAACACAGTACGTGTGTTTGCCCAACATTTATTAGCATCCCTACTCGAGCCCCCCCCCCCCCCCCACCCGAGCAGGGTGTATGATGAAATAAGAGCCGGCTTGTGATATTAATAAAGCGAGAAGGACGGGATGGAAGGTACACAAGAGGTACCCACTCCAATTCACATCCCGCCTCAACAGAGCCACAGATGACACAATCTCTATTGCACTCCACACCGCCCTCTCCCATCTGGACAAGAGGAACACCTATGTGAGAACGCTGTTCATCGACTACAGCTCATCGTTTAACACCATAGCGCCCTCCAAGCTCATCACTACGCTAAGGACTCTGGGACTGAACACTTCCCTCTGCAACTGGATCCTGGACATCCTGACAGTCCGCCCCCAGGTGGTGAGGGTAGGCAATGGGGATTTTCGCTATAAATCGACAGTTTCAATACCGGGAATAATTAATCTAACCAGAGAGTCCGGGGAAATACAGCAAAAATGTGCCCATTTAAAGCGTTCAAAACCAAGATATGGTGACTAAGCAAGGATTCTCCGCAAATAAGAGAGGTGCTGCGCCACCTTGTCAGCGCCACCATGTAAAGACTTCACAGAAAGTGAAACTGATATTTAGTAATGATAGAGTAATTGATTGGCAATTAAATTGTTGTGAATTGAGAAACAGGCCGTTCATAAATTCAGAGTGTTATCATGTTCCTCAATTAATTCAGCGCATTTCAACAGTTGAACCAGGCTACAGTATCTTGACACACAGCGGACCACCTGAGTAGGCTATAGCGTTGTCGGATCATACAAACTTTGTAACGGCAGTCAAACAAAAGTAAAATGACCAAAGTTGAAAGCTTGCTAGATACCTCCAACGAATGACAGAATATCTCCTATTTGGCAAAGTCAAGTTGATGATTATACAGACAGCAGATCAGCTCATGAATAACGGGGAGATGATGAGAGGGAACTGTTTAAATATCAAGGCATCTTAACAGGGACCAACTCTATTTATGCATTTTTTWAAAATCCATATCTACTCTCATACCGTTTGATGGTCACATTCTCTACCGAAGCTCTCATATGGGCAGCAATACGAGACAGAGCAGACATCTTATAGCGGTATTTTGACTTGCATAGGCGAGACATGCTTTGATAATGCAACCTATGGATTACAAAATAAGGTTAGGAATTTTCAAGCGAGACAGGAGTCAGGATTTTGTGTTTCAGTGAGATTGGGACAATAGAAAAATAACCTGGGGTCTATATAAGGCTACTACGTGAGTCAATAGATAAATAATACACTTGATTTAGGCTACATTATTGCATGCTAAATGTTTCTGATCAGTGATAGATGAGCAAATTAATAAATAAGCTACCAATTCCATTTGTCCAACCAGAGATCAATTAACCAAATATATAGACAGAGATTCAGTGAAACAAACTCACATTTGTTGATTATCAGACAAGTCAGAGGTTTTTGGTCAAGAGTAGGCCAGGTTACTACACGAGTGAAGGTCAAGGAGACTAGCATGTATAACATGCTAGCAAAATGTTCTGATCAGATAATATGCATTTGGGAAGTATTCAGAACCCTTGACTTTTACCACATTTTGTTACGTTTCAGCCTTACTCTAAAATGAATTAAATGTTTTTGCCCCGTCAATCAACACACATTAATCCATAACGACAAAGCAAAAACAGGTTTAGACATTTTTGCAAAAAAAATTAAATAATCACTTTTACATAAGTATTCAGACCCTTTACTCAGTACGTTGTATCTCAAAATCCTTGCAATGTGGTTAACCTTAATCTAAATTTTAAACTCTACCAGAGTGCCCTTAGATCATTTGAAAAGGCTGCACTTGACTGTTGCACTTGAATCATTCCCACAGTGAATTGCTAGGCCCGCTATGCTATGAAACCACACACTATTACAGAGACTTTGATATTACTGGCCGCAATTGATATGGTGAAAACAACGTATGGGGTGGGAGAAGTACAGAAACTCGCATCAATACCTTTGTCAGATAACACTGCTAAATGAAGAAATGACGCTATTGCTAGTAATCAAGAGAAAACTAACTGAATGACTCAAACTCCCCAGCTTATGCTCTCCAAATGTACGTTAGCCGTGAGGGCCGAGATGCCCACGAATTGACTTTTGTACGTCGGGGGTTGCTATTCACGAGGACATATAGTTCCGTCTCACGATTCCTGAGCATGAAACGGCACAGAGGATGTTCAGTGTGCTGCGTGGCTATATTGACGAAAAACAGATTCCATGAGATCGAATGGTGGGCTTTTGCACAGATGGGGCTCCATCTATGGCGGGACGGCAGGCAGGCCTCTGCACTCTAGTTATGAATGCGTCTCCCTCTGCCATATGGAAGCATTGTATGATACACCGAGAGAAACTGGCGGCAAAKGAGCTGAGCACAGAACTGAGATATACTGCAGCAGGTAACTTCAATGGTAAACTACATCAAACCATATCCACTGCACGCAGGCCTGTTCACAAAACTATGTGATATGGGATCAGAGCATGACAATGTTCTATTTCACACTGAGGATTGGTGGTTAGTAAGGGGGAGGGTTGAAAAGATTTTCACATTGACAGAGGAACTTCTGTCATTCACAATGGATGTAAAAAAGAAAAGAAAAAAAGACAACTTTCTGTGTAAAGTAAAATAAAATGTCACCTTGCCTATGCAATAGACATCTTAGAGAAACTGAAAGCAAGCATGCTGGGGAAATAAATAAAAAATTCTATAGATGCGTAAATGCATCAGTGGATTCAGAGGAAAGAATTCTTATTGGAGTCTTACAAAGGTCTTACTTATTGGAGAGCCTTCCCACAGCTGAGCATGTTTCTAACAGAAAACAGCATCAGTAAGTGAACTGGGAACTCAGAAATCTCAGACTTCTGACTTCAGTGCATTAAGGACAACTTGGAACAAGGGAAAAAAACTAGCTCTGACTGGGAAAAATCCTTTTGAACGGTCATCCAACTTGGGCCTCTTTCTAGAGCTCCGACCTGAAGATCACTGACGTCATGAATTGACCTCTAATTTTTCAGAGTTCCCAGTTATCTTGAAAGCACCATAAAACTCCTAGTACCCTTCGCCAGCTCAAATCTGTGTGAAGCTGGACTGAGTGCTCTCGTTTGCATTAAAACCAAAAATCGATCCAGGTTGGATGTGACAGCAGAGATGAGTTGCACACTGTCGACTACGACTCCTGACTTTGAGAAGCTCCGACGCGACATGCATCAAGCATACCCATCTCATTAGCGGTGGTGAGATAAGACATTATGTCAGACTAATTTGCAATTGACTGTCATAGCCCCACATTCAAAGTATGTGATGGTGAGTTAAGACAATCAGAATGTTAGAAATGTTTTTCAGTTGACTGCAACAGCCCCAAATAAAAGTAAAGTTAACATAGGCTGTTAATGACAAATTTTAGGGACTCCCTCGGACACCGCCTGTTATAGAGGTCCTGGATGGCAGGGAGCTCGGCCCCAGTGATGTACTGGTCCGTACGCGCTACCCTCTGTAGCGTCTTGCGGTCGGATGCCAAGCAGTTGTCATACCAAGCGGTGATGTAGCCAGTCAAGATGCTCTCAATAGCGCAGCTGTAGTACGTTTTGAGGATCTAAGGGGCCATGCCCAATCTTTTCAGCCTCTTGAGGGGGAAGAGGCATTATCGTGCCCTCTTCACGACTGTGTTGATGTGTGTGGACCATGATAGATCATTAGTGATGTGGATACGAGGAACTTGAAGCTCTCGACCCGCTCCACTACTGCCCTGTCGATGTGAATGGGGGCGTGCTCGGCCCTCCATTTCCTTTGTCTAGCTGACGGTGAGGGAGAGGTTGTTGTCCTCGCACCACCCTGCCAGGTCTCTGACGACCTCCTTATAGACGAGGGGTTCTCAAACTTGTTTAGCCCATGACCCCATTTTGATATCTGAAAATTCTCACGACCCCAACCATGTGAATTTTTTTTGTCATTAACAGCCTATGGTTGGGGTCGCGAGAGTTTGGGAACCCCTGCCCTATAAGGAGGTCGTCAGAGACCTGGCAGGGTGTGGCGAGGACAACAACCTCTCCCTCAAAAGTGTTATTACTTTTCTATTATTTTCTTTCTCTCTGCATTTTTGGGAAGGGCCCGTAAGGAAGCATTTCACTGTTAGCCTACGTCTGTTGTTTACAAAGCAGGTGATGAATAAAATGTTATTTGATTTGAGAGGACAAAAGAACAACAGAGGGGAAGGAGGAGTAGTGGCATGGAGGGTTGGTTAAAATGTGCCTGCTGGTTTCATCAGGAGTAGGGCTGGAGAGAATCTACAGGGAAGTTAAGAGCACTGTCTGAAAACCGAATCGATAACACTTAAGCTATTCATGGTTTCGATTGGTCTCACTTGCAAAAGAGATTTTATCTCAATAGAAATAGACCTGCATAGAAATAGATAGGTTTGAAGCAGTTGGATTGATTTCATTTAACTCCATAGGTATTTTTGTATCTCCGCAGATCTATCTGGCCCTACTGGTTAACATTAAATTACTTCTGGTAGCGCAGAGTGCTTGCAATGCCAGGAATGTATGCATGCCTAAGTCGCTTTGGATAAAAGTGTCTGCTAAATGGAATATATCCTTATTATTTCAGGGCGTGCGGCTTTTGTCCTACTGTACCTCTCCATATCCTCTGCGTTGTCGCCCTGCTCTGCCTTCCCGATGCCAAACTTGGCCTTCAGAGAGCGGGAGCGGGCAATGACCGTCTCCACTGCTATCAGCTGGGTAATCACGTCCTGTTGAAGGAAACAGACACATAGACACAGTTACTAGGGTGGATGAATTGGGAGTAGAAAAAAAGTATACTGTGGCTACCTTGCAGTCCAACCAATGGGTTAGAGGTAGAGGTTAGGGATTAGAGACTGTTGGGGAGAGATCATCAATCTTGCCAGGTCTCCCTTGAAAAACAGGATTTATCCTGGTAAGATAAAGGCTAGATGGAAAAAAAAGTTGTTTCCAGTCACCTCTAGTTTCTTGTAGTCTGGGCTGGGGTGGCGCAGCAGCTTGCTGGCATGAGAGGTGGCCTGCTGGATGGCCTTCCTAGCAGAAAGGATGTCCTCTACTGACTCTGTATGGGAGAGAAGAGAGGAAGTTGGTGAAATATGAGAGAGGGATAGATAAAGAGACAGACAGAGCAACAGGACCCTGCGGTCACTAACCCTCCTCCTTCTCCTTGAGGATGGCAGCATGGAGGATGCATGGCAGGAGATGGCGGGTCAGGTCTGCTGGCTTCTGTACCGCCAAGTAGTGCAGCACCTGGGGGGGAAGGGAAGAATATCAAAAGCAAATTCTCTCTCTCTCTTACAGCAATTATGATTCCAGAGGTTGTCAGGGACCCGGCAAGGTACTTGACATTTCCAAAGGCATTGTTCTTTTACAAAACTGGTTCATCGGCTTCTTTTGACTTATGGAGGCTGTCTGCCGCATAAACGCAATTGTGTTGGCGAGAGGCAGCGCTGCATTTTAATGACCCTCCTCTTTATACAACACAGGGTCATTCGTTATGTTGAGTGAGTCAGTGATGAGATTCCAGGAGCTCAATCTGATTTGGTATCCCTTAATAACACACAACCCTTCAGGCTCTCGTGCACAGGGAGAGAACAGGGATAGAAGGAAAGGCACAGTACAGCGCTCTTAAGTTGTCGCAGAGTGACCTTGTGGCGATGATCTTGACTGCAATCAGAGGACTGTGGAATATAGAAGCACACCTGTCATCTACCTACTTAAGAGGACAACTTACTGGAGCAGGAAGAAAAAATAAATAAATAAATATATAAATCAGCAGTAAATTAATTCCAAACTAAATTGTGCACCTGGAATTTCCCCAAAAGAGCCGGCTGGCGGCAGCCATACGGATGAAGGACGCAGCGCTATAGGCTAGATGACCGACCTTCACGGCCCGGCAAGGTTCCCCTGAACTCAGTTTAAACTCTCAGGGAGGGGACCCATGGCAGGGAGGGGAGGGACACCTTGTGTGTGTGTGTGTGTGTGTGTGTGTGTGTGTGTGTGTGTGTGTGTGTGTCTTGTAGCAGGGACACCTTGTGTTCTGACCTACTTCTACCAGCGCTGTGTGGTGATTGGCTGAAACAGGGACAAACAGAGAGAGGCAGAGTGTGTAGTGAACCTGGCAGTGTTTAGTTCTCTGGGCTGGCAGCAATGAGCTACAGAACAGGTGGAGGTGTCATTCACTGAGTCTCAATCTAGCAGTTCAAAGGGGGGGCCTTTTGAACTGCTAGTTATATTAAATCAGTCAGTGAATCACAATGCAAAATGGCTCTGGGTAAAAGTTGTTCTTAGGCACAACTTATCCTCCCCAAATCCTAAACTTGAGGGGAAAACCCCCAAAATGAGCTTATCCCCCCTTTTAGTTTTTCCTGGTCTGGTAACCAAAGACTCTGGAACTAACACGGTATGATGTGATTAATCAGTTGTAAAAAGGTTTAATAAGGGCTCTGATGGGACCAGAGTTTTTCTAAAAATCAGGTCACATGGTTTTAAAAACTCCTGGCCTTTGAGAGGATGAAAATCATGTCAAACTGCAGCAACCTTTATATTTTAAAGCTAGACTAAAAGGGGCGTTTTCATCTACACACACACACAGAGACACCAACATTATTGGACAATAGAACTCACAGGGCTGAGCTTGCTTCATGCAGGTCTGCTTTACGCAGGTCTGCATCGTGTAGGCCTGCACTACGCAACTATAGGCCTAATTTAAAAAAAAAAGACCTCACAGTCTATGTCAGATATTGAGTTTATTGATTCATTCCAGTTAATAATGTTGGATCGAAAATGTCTAGGTTGTCTAGTCACCCAAAGTTTGAATATAAACTAAATTGGATCCCATTCACATATTTTCAAAACCAAAAAAATTAGCTAGCTATAAAAACACAAAATGTTACCGGCCCTGCAATGCACAATACAATTCTTAAAGCTCAGTACCTTCTCCGCCTCCTTGGTGTCGTCAAACAGGCGTCTCTGTCTGCGAGCGGGGGTAATCTTGGCTGTGGCCCAGGCCTCCATCCACATGTTTCCCGGGATCTTCATCCTGGCACTCAAGTCACCCCTGACCACCGTGTCCCCGTTCTCGTCCACCACCTCCTCCTCAACGTAGTCCCTGGGTGAGTACCACCTCACAAAGTCCTCCAGGGTACAGCCAGGGTTCGCTGCCTAATATGGACACGGACAGACACAGGCTTGTTACTGTCACCGTCATAGCCAAGTCTTGTTCTCAAACCCCACAGATGTTCAAGGTTTTCAACTATATTCTAATCTTCCAAAGCATATATACGCACTCAAGAGAAGTCAAAAGTCTTCTAAAAAACCCTGGCGATAGTAGCAGAAAACACACATACATCTGGCTGATGTCATCGCCACCTCTAGTGCTTCAGCTCCACTCCAGAGCAGTGCTCGCTGTCTGTGAGCTCATGACTCAGAGACAGGTGATGATTCAGGTGTAGCAGACAGCATCAGTCTGTTAATGGCCCTCAGAGGGACTGAATCTGAATCAGAGTACCTGCTGCTGTGAAATAAATCAATGTCTCACTGTTTCCCTGCTTCCTCTGGAAACCAACCGACTGACCAACTGAACAAGAATAACTTTTGTGTGACCTTTCGCTGATGTGCGTTAGTGAGATTCAACACAGTCATTTCTCTCCTTCATTCACACTCCATAATTAATTAGAAGCCTGCCTTACTTCATTTCCTTTATTTTTTTTCTGTGGTAAGTTTCGTAGCGAGGAGACAGTTCCATTTCAGTGCAGCGGCAGTAGATGGATTGATGAGAAAGAGGATAAAGCGTGAATAACTGAGACAGGAGCTCCTCCGTAGCCTGGGGGTCCAGGGCAGGGGGCTTCTCCTCTACTGCAGTCCCCCTAAAGAAGGTGTGTGTGTGTGTGTGTGTGTGTGTGTGTGTGTGTGTGTGTGTGTGTGTGTGTGTGTGTGTGTGTGTGTGTGTGTGTGCATGCCGGGATTCGTGCGTGTGACATATTCAGTTGAAGAGGGGGAAGTTACGTAGTGCTTGGCTGTCATATTCCTAAGTCCCCACCATTCATCAGTGGTCCATCCTTGGCATTGCGCCTGCAGGGACCGGGATAATTAAAGCTAAAATGCCAGATTATGCTTGGCTAAGCACAATTACATACAGAGCAGGTCGGCCCTGACCATGAAACATTTTGAGGCCATTCCAACTCAACTATGGGCTCTGGCTGAATACACAACATTCTTCTTCCTCTAGTTTTTAACCCATCTCCCTCCTCCTCACGTCAGCTGTTGTCGGAGCTCAGAAAGAACAGAAGAAGAAGAGGTCGAGAACATACAACTAACTCCAAAGTAGAGCATTTAGTGGGCCAGCTAAAAACAGACCGGGGTAATGCAACAGAAAGTTGCAACTGTGCCCCCTGAAAGAACACTATTTGTCAACGTTTGTTACTGTTGGGAACAAAGGGGTCGAGCCTGAAGTCCCATCAGAGAAGTTTAAAGATAATGACCTGAAGTTCTGAACCTCTTGAATCCAACAGCTTGGAGTTGGCAGGTGTGGCTGCACTCTACTCAGCAGAAAAATGGGGTACGTTTCACTGTATTCATTGCACAATAAGGTGACCATAGAGATTAATGAAGCTTCCTTTAGCCTGAGTCCATTCTTTTTTTAAAGGGACAACTATTAAATGTAACTTGATGAAATTAATTTGAGACACATAGCAGGATTGTAAAGAGCTTTGTAGATTTGTCTGCATGACGAAGGAAATTTACATGAATCATCAAAAGCATTTGTGTGTTCAACCTTCTATCAACTAATACTTTTACAGGCATAACATCAACGACTACTATTCAATAATTCAACACGACGGAGGCTTATTTTCTAAATGGAAATTATTTGAAGCACTAAAACAGAAATCTATACAGTACATCAGCTCTCAAAGACCTCTTCACATGTCCAAATCCACACACCTCACGCTTTCTAATAAGAAAGAAGCCTTTCAATGATATTAATAACACAATTAGCATGCCCTCCACTATGCCACCGTGTGAGACGAGGGAGGCAGAGAGACTGTGAGAATCAAATCAAACGCCCCCCAGTCTGACACATTGACTGACTGAGGACGGAGAACACTAATAGGCTCCTGTGCCACTCACCCAGTCTGGGTATCAGTGAGAGTGAGTGTGCCTCTCTCTGTGTATGTTTCTCTGGGTTTGTGTGTGCCAGCATTCATTTCAGGGCGTGTGTGTGTGTATGTGTAAAATACGTGTGTGTGTGTGTGTGTGTAAAATATATATGTCAGGGTGGGGTATGTGTCCTCACCTTAAAAGACTCCATGTCTGAGAGCAGACAGGCACTCTGCATGCGGGCGCGGAGGTGGGCACCCTCGGCTGACGTGCCTAGTTTGGCCAATACCTCCGACTGCTCCTCTAGAAGGTCTTCTGTCATGGGCGCTGGCTCCTGGGGAGTGGGGAGGAGGACACTCAGGGTTTCTGTGTTTTATGGGTTTTAGTGTGTGCATGAAGAAGCACGTGTGTGTGGATTGGTTTCCGACACACAAGGAAGCCAGAAACTGACCCCTTAAGTTGATCCATAAGGTCTGTATGTTACAGTACTTATTAGTGTGTGAGAGACATGCTGCAGTGACAAGGATTGGCCCGGTCATTCACTCTGAGGAGAACAGAGGAGAACAGAGGAGACAGCTCGTCATGTTCATTAGCAACCTGTGGAACAACGGAACACTTGGGGTACCGCCAACCCCATGCCAAAACAACCACAACGCCCTGCCAATCTCCCATCAGCTCCAGCTAATGAACACTGGTTCTATCTTGTAGAGCAATGTCCACAGTCCTGTCTAGTGTCCAAGTTGCTGAAGGGCAACTGAACACTGCATAATGTTCGCTAAGGTCGGACTCGGTTCCACCACTGGCAAAGTCAGTCATGATCACCGGCCAATCAGGTGCATAGCGAAAATTGTTATGCACCTATTTGAATGAGCAAGAAAGACTGATTACATGTAGAGGTAGGTGGTGGTTGGCCAAACTCCGCTTGCTTGATGAGTAACCTTGCTTGAGACTCTGGAACTTGAGTTAGCCAGGGCTTTAGCTCAGAGGACTAACATTGTCTTGAGTCACACAGATTACCCAGTAGGTTTGTTATGTACAAAATAATCACTATTGTTCAGATAAACCTGCTAAAGAAGAGTCCCTAATTTCATAGAATCCTGATTCTGCTCCCTGGCTTGTAATAACTCCCTAATAGCCATTACTTATACATTCTATAACCTGCTTTAATTGGCCATTCCTGCCTTTTGCATTGCTGCCATTATGCAACTGTTTTCCAGCACAAAGCAGGCTTATATAACAATGGGCTCGATACAACACCCAAAGGATTTCTGAGCGGAAGTAGCCCAATGTAAGGCTGCTGTACCTACCTTTTTAAACAACAACCGCATACCTCTAAATGCAGAAGGCCACACCATGCAATCATGAATGGAAAAGGGGGGGGGGGCAGAATCCAACTGTGCCTTTCTTTCTTTACCATCACAGCCTCTAATGCATTCTACCCAGTGGGCTCAGACTGACTAATGCACAGTCGGGTCTGGGAGAAAGAAAAGACTAAAAGCCTGTCCCCTCCTGAGCAAGTTTCTAATGAAATAAAGAAAGACCTGAGTCAGAGGGGACCATTAGCTGCGGCTCGAGAGATCCGCATCCTAAATTGCACCCCATTCCCATATATAGTGCACTACTTTTGACCAGAGCCCTATGGGCCTTGCCCCTTGTCAAAAGTAGTGCACCATATACAGTATAGTATGCTATTTAGGACGCGGACAGTGTGGAGAATACAAACAGGGCAGACAGGAGCGGCGATCAAAAAACACTTTACCCAGACTAATTAAAACTAGGGAAGGAAGGTGAGAATGCCGAGCAGAGCATGAGTAGTAGTGGAGCAGAGGCATCCACCTCATTACAAATAGTGGCAATGCCATGAATCTAAAACACCCATCTCTGCCTACCCCTGTCCTCCCCTTCTACCCTGCCCCTGCTGTTTAAAAGTTCGACAGAGAGGGAGAAAGAGAAAAGAGGGAGTGCGGGAGAGAAAGAGAGAGAAAGAGAGCGAGAGAGAGATTGACAGGGGTGTCAGAGAGGAAATGGTTGAAAGGTAATAGAAAGAAAAAAACAGACAGGCGAGTAGAGATGGAGACAACAGATCCAGACAGAGACAGAGCAGCACAGATGAGCAAACAGACGTACAGATAATCGATGGATGTAGGAAGAGAAAGAGAAAGAGAGAACATGTCATTGAGAGGACAGACAGCGAGAGAAAGAGAAAAGAGAGAGGAAATGGAAAAGGACTGAGGGGTAGTGGGAGTGATATATGAGAGACAGAGACACAAAAGTTTGGAGAATGGTGTGGATAAAGAGGGAGAGAGATAGATAAAGACAAGTGCAAAAATCCCTGCATGATACACCGAGACAGCCGGAGACTGAGGCCGTGTCTAGACTTGACAGTTAATGAATGCAGTTTTTGTATTCTTCACAGACACATCTTGCGTCTTCAGCTACATTTAAATGTATCCACCATGTCCACAGTCAGTGTTGCCGATATGTCGATATATTTAGCAAGTTTTCAGACCCCCTCCAGTGACTTTATTGGTAAAAGTGGATAGCGTCAAATTCAGCTACTTTTCAGGCTACTTTTGGGGAGTTTCGACACCGAGGATTTCTCTGATTTTAATAGCATTTTGCGACTTTCCCCAATCAATTCGGCCGCAAACAAGAGTGGGAGAAGCTGTCTCTGCAACAGAAGTCACTGCAATGGTTCAGAGACAGGTAGAGAAGCACAAGGGGAGGGGGTGCAAGGCAAATTAGTCCACATTTGGTCAGGATTTTCCAGACTATATTCAAATGCGAGTATGTAGTCTGCAAACGGTGGAATAGGCTAAATATTATAACACAACAACTTAATGGTAGTAGCTAACTACTGTAGCTAACAAGCCAGGTAACAATCTGTGGCTAGCCAGCAAGCAAAGCTAAAGGGATTGCAAACGGGTTAGAATAACTCGAGAATAGAGTTATTAGAATAACTATAGAAATAGTTGTTAGCTGGCTAGCATTCATGAGGCCAGCAAACACGTTCCTCACACGCTAGGAATGTATTTCCGCAAATGTTATAATGCTCTTTCCCAAAACCCAAGTGTTCTGGACTCTGTATACACCAGGGATCATCATTGAGATTCAGCCGCGGGACAATTTTTTCTTGAGCGGATGGTCGGGGGGCAGGAACATGAATACAAATCATTTGTAGACCGCAAATTGACCGCAAGCAGCCCAAACAGATATGTTTAACTAAAACATAATAATTTCAAACCTTGCTTACATTTGTATACGATCACGTATTGTCTCTATTATGCGTGGGAATACTTGGGAACAGATTTCTTCAATTAAAATCCCTTGGAGCTGATTTCCTGGGGACTTTTACAATCTTTTATGTCCAACAATGAAAATTCCACACCCAATTATTATTACAAACCTCCTGAGGGAAAATGGCTCGATAAGGTGGTCAGCCAGATCTGAACACAATCAGACCACAATGCAACTTCAGTGCGTCTAGACCTGATCTTCGATCTTCGTATTCTGATAGCAGAAGTCAAATGTAAGTGTCAATTGTAGACACGGCCTGAGACTGTGTGTGTGTGTGTGTGTGTTAGCAGACACAAGCTGTGTGAAAACGTTGGGCCCATCTAGAAGTGCTGACACTAGTTTATTTTACACTCACACACTCCATCCATCTCTCCTCCACGCAGCACACGGTCGTTCCGCTCTCTTAACACGGCAAGGCGTCCATCCTCGCCCACCATCTGCAGCGTTTGCTATGTGTGTGTGTCCCCGTGTACTGGGTCTGTGTGTCTTCTTTGTGTGCGTGTACCGTGTATATGTCCGTGTACTGTGTGTGTGTGTGTCGTCTTTGTGTGCGTGTTATGCATTTGTGGATAGATAGCAGCTTCAGACAGCCCGGGCCACCATCTCCATTTCTGCATCTCACCTCCTAGTGTTAATCATTGAACAGTGTCAGCCTCAGCCTTGTGCATTAATTAACTCTCCTATTCATCCCAGTCTATAATTGATGAGGGGTAGAGGAGCTACACATCTCTCCAGGCTAGCTCTGGGCTCACACACATAGCAGGGAATGTAGAGGGAGGGAGGTAGCACTATCAGAGAGACTCATAGCATAGAGCACATGTGCCAATCTTGTTCCACGTAGGGCCAACGGTCTGCAGGTTTTCGCTCGTCCCTTGTACTTTATTGATGAATTAAGGTCACTAATTAGTAAGGAGTGCCTCTTACCTGGTTGACTAGGGCTTAATTGTAAAGGAAAAAACATAAACCAGCAGACACTAGTCCCCCCATTGAATGAGTTTCACACCCCTGGCATAGAGGCTGATCACCAAATGGAAGAGGATATAGCCAATTATAACAAGATGTATTGTAGTATCTACCTGCCCCCAAATGCCTTCTACAATAAGAGGCTGATCACAACCTTTGTTGAGTTGATTCTGTCAGGCTAAGTTCCACATCATGCTGCTCTTGGCTTTTACCATACTTATTAAGATGAACCCACACACATTTAAAGCTAATTATGGGATTTATGTTACAACAATTTCTTAAAAGTCTGTGATAATGAATTAGGCACTGTGTGCAGTGTGTATTGGTCAGGGCAACCGTGTTATAGTGATTTATGGTACCATAGTAACAATGAGTCACAGTACCACTACAATGTTGTAATGAATAGTTCAATGAGTCACAGTACCACTACAATGTAGTAATGAATAGTAACAATGAGTCACAGTACCACTACAATGTAGTAATGAATAGTAACAATGAGTCACAGTATCACTACAATGTAGTAATGAATAGTAACAATGAGTCACAGTATCACTACAATGTAGTAATGAATAGTTCAATGAGTCACAGTATCACTACAATGTTGTAATGAATAGTTCAATGAGTCACAGTACCACTACAATGTAGTAATGAATAGTTCAATGAGTCACAGTACCACTACAATGTAGTAATGAATAGTTCAATGAGTCACAGTATCACTACAATGTTGTAATGAATATTTCAATGAGTCACAGTATCACTACAATGTAGTAATGAATAGTTCAATGAGTTAGTGGTGCATATTGTACAGTACATCTGCCATGGCTGTCTATCTGTCTGACCTGTGGCATTGTTAATGGCATGGTCAGTATGGGGACATATTGGTCCTAGGAATCATTTTACAATGATATGCACTGAGTATACCAAACATTAGGAAACAATTAAAGGGTGCTTGAAGCCATCAGTCAATCACATGAAGATTGAAATGGCTGTGTGTGCTTGTGTGTCTGACCTGAGTAACAGGGATGTACAGGGGTTCCTGGGAGTTGAGCAGAGTCAACTTCCCGTGGGGGTGGAGCCGACCCTCTGGCTTGGCCACTTTGGCCCCGCCCTTCTCTCCGTCTGTGGACCCAGCCTCCTTCATCTCCTCCGTGTCGCTCAGGCACTCAAAGAACTCGTCCTCGCCCTCGCTGTCACTCCACGAGTCCCACGACTTCCCAGGAGACACCTCTCTGCCCATCTCCGCACTCCCTGGCCCCAGGCGCCCATTCTCAGTCCCAGTCGACCCTGACACCTTCCTCTCCCTCCCTCTCTCCCTCTCCTTCTCCTTCCCTCCTTCAGCCGTCTTCCTCCCATCATCCCTCGCTCTCTTCCTCTCAATGCAGCAGTTGAGCATCTGGGGGGCAGAGATGGACAAAGAGTGATGAGTGCAGGGAGTCAGGGAAACAGCAGCAGATGGCAAGCTTTTGGGCGGTGTGTGTGTGTAATTCTATCCGGTATAACCCCATCCCTTTGCCCCTTATCGAGCCATTTCTCATCATCATGTCCCTGTGTGCCCACACTAAAGTCTTCTCTTCCTCCTACACTGAGCTCCAAACCTCTACCTAGTGCAGGCTGCAGCACTTTATTACTATGAATAGAGTCACTTCCTGCTCTAATACTGATGCATGCCTAGCCTAGGTGTGTGTGTGTGTGTGTGTGTGTGTGAAAGAGAGAACAGAGAGAGAGAGAAAGGGAAAAGAGAGCAGAGAGGTAGGTATGTAGAGGGAGAGAGCGCGAGAGCGATACAGAGACAGACTCAGCTTATGAGTCAGAAGCTCTCTGCCCAGTGCAGGCTGGGCACCTCTTCCTCTTATTAAAGTGATTGCAGATAAAGTGGCTCTCTCCACCTTTCCAGAAAGATATTACCTCTCCTTCCTTCCCTCTCATCCTCGCTCACACTCTCTCCGGACATCTTTATTACCACCTCTCCCTACTTCCTTTTATCGCTTCCTCTCACTCTCCTCAATCCCTCCCTCCCTCCCCCAGGTGAGGCGTGGGCAGCTGAATAACAACACAGTTTATGGGTCTGGTTCTGTCTGGGGCCTCTGCAGACATCTGGCTGGGCCGTGGGGAGTAGGGCTGGCACAAAAGTTGACTGGATGACCACAATGCAGCAGCAGGACACATAGAAAAATTATTCATCGAACAGTCTTGGAACCGCTGCTTGGTATTGAAATAATTTCCAAAGTAATGTAGAACGTTCATTCAAATGATGTTAACTGATTTTATTTTGGGGGGGGGGGGCTGTTCTTTTCATTCTATTTCTATGGCAGCACATGCAGTCAGGAGCGGAGGAGAGGAGAAAATGTGTCAAGAACAACCCCAACAATTATAATATACAGTACCAGTCAAAGGTTTGGACACACCTACTCAATTCCAGGGTTTTTCTTTATTTTCACTATTTTCTATATTGTAAAACAATAGCGAAGACATCAAAACTATGAAATAACAAATATGGAATAATGTAGCAACCAAAAAAGTGTTAAACGTAGCTACCCTTTGCCTTGATGACAGCTTTGTACACTCTTGGCATTCTCTCAACCAGCTTCATGAGGTAGGTCACCTGGAATGCATTTCAATTAACAGGTGTGCCTTGTTAAAAGTTCAATTTGTGGAATTTCTTTCCTAATTAATGCATTTGAGCCAATAAATCCATCATTCCTTTAAGACATGAAGGTCAGTCGATCCAGAAAATTTCAAGAACTTTGCCATTTTCTTCAAGAGCAGTTGAAAAAAACCATCAAGGGCTATGATGAAGCAAAAACCATCAAGGGCTATGATGAAACTGGCTCTCACGAGGACCGCCACAGGAAAGGAAGACCCAGAGTTACCTCTGCTGCAGAGGATAAGTTCATTAGAGTTAACTGCACCTCAGATTGCAGCCCAAATAAATGCTTCACAGAGTTCAAGTAACAGACACAGCTCAACGTCAACTGTTCAGAGGAGACTGCATGAGTCAGGCCTTCATGGTCGAATTGCTGCAAAGAAACCACTACTAAATGACACCAATAAGAAAAAGAGACCTGCTTGGGCCAAGAAACACGAGCAATGGACATTAGACCAGTGGAAATCTGTCTTTTGGTCTGATAAGTCCAAATTTGAGATTTTTGGTTCCAACCGCCGTGTCTTTGTGAGACGCAGAGTAGGTGAACGGATGATCTCTGCATGTGTGGTTCCCACTGTGAAGCATGGAGGAGGTGGTGTGATGGTTCTTTGCTGGTGACACTGTCAGTAATTTAATTAGAATGCAAGGCACACTTAACCGGCATGGCTACCACAGCATTCTGCAGCGATACGCCATCCCATCTGGTTTGCGCTTAGTGGGACTATAATTTGTTTTTCAACAGGACAATGACTGAAAATTCACCTCAAGGCTGTGTAAGGAAAGTGATGAGTGCTGCATCAGATGACCTGGCCTCCACAATCACCCAACCTCAACCCAATTGAGATGGTTTGGGATGAGTTGGACCGCAGACGGTTGGAAAAGCAATCCAGGTGAAGCTGGTTGAGAGAATGCCAATCGTGTGCAAAGCTGTCATCAAGGCAAAGGGTGGCTGCTTTGAAGAATCTCAAATATAAAATGTATTTTGATTTGTTGGAACACTTTTTTGGTTACTACATGATTCCATATATGTTATTTCACAGTTTTGATGTCTTCACTCTTATTCAACAATGTAGAAAACAGTAAAAATAAAGAAAACCCTTGAATGAGTAGGTGTGTCAACTTTTGACTGGTACTATAAGAATATTTTGAAAATAAATACGCAACGCAGAGGATGAGAGGACGAGAGTACTAAAAACTAAATAGAGTACTAATGGTCAATAGGGAATTGTCAAGGGAAATAGTTGGGTCTCAGTTCAACAGCTGTTTAGAATCTGTGGAATGTCAGTCCTGAACTCAGAGCTACGTTTTCATTGGTCTGTACATTGAGTCTGGAGCAGGATCCTTGTTATTTGGCCATTGGCCTAGTTGTACTGTAAGGACTTCTGATTGGTCAACTCCAGGCTAGGGTGGGGGGTTATAAATGGCATCCTGTTACTTTGTTCTGTGGAGAAAAGCTGAGGACAGGGGAATGAACATCTACCTCAAATCTACCTCCTTCTCAAATAAATATAATTTTTTATTTTCTATTTTCTCCACCGATTTGCTTTGGGGTTTGTGTTATTGAAGTACAACAACTGCAAACAATACTGTCTATATTTATTTTCTTGCTATTAAAACAGTTTTTGCAGTGACCGTGGTCATTTGGCAGGCCAATTACTGTCATCCAAAATTCCATGACCGTCACAGCCCTAGGGGGGAGACACTCCTACCTGTCGTCTCGCTCTCTCTCTCTCTCGCTCTCCTACCTGTCGACTCGCTCTCTCCTACCTGTTGACTGGCTGGCTGTCTCTCCTACCTGTCGACTGGCTGTCTCTCTTCTACCTGTCGACTGGCTGGCTTTCTCTCTCTCTGGCTCTCTCCTACCCGTCGGCTCACTCTCCTACCCGTCGGCTCACTCTCCTACCCGTCGGCTCACTCTCCTGTCGGCTCACCCTCTCTCCTGTCGGCTCGCTCTCCTACCTGTCGGCTCGCTTTCTCTCCTACCTGTCGGCTCGCTCTCTCTCTCGCTTTCTCTCCTACCCGTCGGCTCGCTCTCTCTCTCGCTTTCTCTCCTACCCGTCGGCTCGCTCTCTCTCTCGCTTTCTCTCCTACCTTGTCGGCTCGCTCTAAACTCGCTTTTCTCCTACCCGTCGGCCTCGCTCTCTCTTTCTCTCCTACCTGTCGGCTCGCTCTCTCGCTTTCTCTCCTACCCGTCGGCTCGCTCTCTCGCTTTCTCTCCTACCCGTCGGCTCGCTCTCTCTCTTTCTCTCCTACCCGTCGGCTCGCTCTCTCTCTTTCTCTTCTCCCTCTCTTACCTGTCCACTCACTCACTCACACCCTCTCCATCATAAACTTAAGACAGAGGCATTATTATCAACAGTTTTACCTTATTCACCCTATCCTCTCCAGGATAAATTTAGACTCAATTGAGTGAACACTCGGAGGAGAGATGTACTTCTTTTGTACTACCAGTAAAAATGTTTGTACATGCTATTGCTACCAGACTAATATGCAAAACCAAAACACACAGAACGATAGAGATCCTGGTGTACAAGTTGCTGCTGCTGTTACCACCATCTTAATCCATCATTCCTAAACAATTAATTTCTGCAGATAGTCTGCTTTGTGCTGGATTAATGCTTTCATGTAGCTATTGTTTATGTTGGTGTGTGGGGCTTATAGTGGTCTTTATCATTACAGAGAGCTTTGTTGTTGTTGCAGGCCTTAGAGGGAAAACTCTGACAAAGCTGTTATTAATTAGGACTGAGTAAACAGTCTTAGTAATAATCATAGTGAGGTCTGTATGTATACAGTTGATAGACTGGGCTAGTCACCTGGAGTTTCTGGTGCAGGAGACAGCAGCGAAGGTCTGGAGGACCACTGGCCAGTCTGAAATAAAAGACAGGGAAGGGGATAATTCAGTATACAGTCCCGGTGTATACCCTCAACATCATTATTGATGGGATTCCGGTTTGGGTTCAATCCAATTTGATGAGGGTTCAATCCAATTTCTATTTCTATTCCCTCTGTAATCAAGTGCAGTGTTTCCCCTAGGATTTTTTTCAACAGCGGTGGGAAAGGTAGCGGGAGGGGGGGGGTCTTTGCTGCAGGGGTCTGGGCGCATGCCCCCAGGAGATTTTCTTGTAGAACGACTTTGAGAAGGTGACAAAAAACAACAACATTTGACACCAAAATGCATGAAAATTAAATGATGTTGACACCATATTAAATATAACTGATGGGAGCCAGTGCACTGTAGGGATATGAGCAAGCGGTGGCTGTGCGCTCGTGGCTCTGAATCGTGCCACTGCTCGCTCTGCTTGCTACAAATATATGATGTAACTTGTTTCTCTGATCTTATAGGGATAGTGTGAGATTTGGGGAATTACCATTTTTTATGTCTCTGCGTGCAGTTTGAACGAAGTTGAAGGTAGTTTCACAAGCCATTGCTAACTAGCGCAATGACTTGAAGGCTAGGGGAACAGCTAGCACGTTGGTAGTCTACAGGAACAGTTAACATGCTAGATGTTCCCATAGACATGCAGTCATTGCGCTAATGATAGTTAGCAACTTCCTTCAAACTGCATGCAGAGACATAAAAATGGTATCCATGAGTTCATCTGACTCTGGATAAGTAAAGAAATGGCTTAGTTGCCAAAATGTCACACTATCCCGTAATTTTTTTTTAAAAGCACACCGCTGCTAAATTAAAATATAGACTCAGCAAAAAAAGAAACATCCCTTTTCAGGACCCTGTCTTTCAAAGATAATTCATAAAAATCCAAATAACTTCAAAGATCTTCATTGTAAAGGGTTTAAACACTGTTTCCCATGCTTGTTCAATGAACCATAAACAATTAATGAACATGCACCTGTGGAACGGTCGTTAAGACACTAACAGCTTACAGACGGTAGGCAACTAAGGTCACAGCTATAAAAACTTAGGATACTAAAAAGAAGCCTTTCTACTGACTCTGAAAAACACAAAAAGAAAGATGCCCAGGGTCCCTGCTCATCTGCGTGAACGTGCCTTAGGCATGCTGCAAGGAGGCATGAGGACTGCAGACGTGGCCAGAGCAATAAATTGTAATGTCCGTACTGTGAGACGCCTAAGACATCGCTACAGGGAGACAGGACGGACAGCTGATCGTCCTCGCAGTGGCAGACCACATGTAACAACACCTGCACAGGATCGGTACATCCGAACATCACACCTGCGGGACAAGTACAGGATGGCAACAACAACTGCCTGAGTTACACCAGGAACGTACAATCCCTCCATCAGTGCTCAGACTGTCCGCAATAGGCTGAGAGAGGCTGGACTGAGGGCTTGTAGGCCTGTTGTAAGGCAGGTGCTTCCCAGACATCACCGGCAACAACGTCGCCTATGGGCACAAACCCACCGTCACTGGACCAGACAGGACTGGCAAAAAGTGCTCTTCACTGACGAGTCGTGGTTTTGTCTCACCGGGGGTGATGGTCGGATTCGAGTTTATCGTCAAAGGAATGAGCGTTACACCGAGGCCTATACTCTGGAGCGGGATCGATTTGGAGGTGGAGGGTCCGTCATGGTCTGGGGCGGTGTGTCGCAGCATCATCGGACTGAACTTGTTGTCATTGCAGGCAATCTCAACGCTGTGCGTTACAGGGAAGACATCCTCCTCCCTCATGTGGTACCCTTCCTGCAGGCTCCTCCTGACATGACCCTCCAGCATGACAATGCCACCAGCCATGCTGCTCGTTCTGTGCGTGATTTCCTGCCAGCGAAGAGCCCGGATCTCAATCCCATTGAGCACGTCTGGGACCTGTTGGATCGGAGGGTGAGGGCTAGGGCCATTCCCCCAAGAAATGRCCGGGAACTTGCAGGTGCCTTGGTGGAAGAGTGGGGTAACATCTCACAGCAAGAACTGGCAAATCTGGTGCAGTCCATGAGGAGGAGATGCACTGCAATACTTAATACAGCTGGTGGCCACGGCAAATACTGACTGTTACTTTTGATTTTGACCCCCCCCCTTTGTTCAGGGACACATTATTCAATTTTAAGTTTGCTGGATGTTAAGTTTGCTGGAAATAAACACAGTTGACAGTGAGAGGACGTTTCTTTTTTTGCTGAGTTTAGTTTGTTGCGTAATAAATACGATAATGGTCTCACCCGTAGACGAGGTAGTTGTTCTCCCAGCGGTATCTCATCTCCAGGACAAACTCCTGCCAGAGGTGAGCCACCGCCCTGACCCCTCCATGGTAGAAGTTAACCAGACACACACACAGAGCCAGGCGGTACGTCAGACTGTCACTAGGAGCAGACTTCAGCTGGTTGTACAGGTTCTGGATGGAGACAGTTGACAAAGAGAATGCAATCAGGATGCAGTACTACAGAAAATTACACTAATCAATCATGGATTTTCTGAATGTGTAAGTTTTACTGAACAATTGAAAATTGTTCAGTAAGGAACAATCTCGTTCACACTGAAAAAAGACAATGAGTGCTTTTATCAGACAAGTTCAGGTAGTTAAATGTTTTTTTGGAATGTCATGCCTGCTGAACACATCCCTGATGTACAATGTCTGTCTTTGAGAACGATAGAGAGATAGAGATAGAGGGCAGACATACATAGTCGTCAGACTCCTTCTCTTCTGGTTTCCCATCAGTATTCAATTGAGAAGCCTTGCTCTCGCCGTTCTCTGATGATGACTTGTCTATGACGGCGTCTGGGAAGAGATACTGAGACACACACACACAAATATGAGCTTAACCATTCTCTTACATAGGGAACATCCATTCCATCTCACCGTTTGGACAAAAAAAAAAAAACCTCAAGGAACAATTCTGCTACTAACAGAGTCTGGTTTAAATGTTTTATTCACCTCACTGAGCCTCTAGGCCAATGGCAGTGTGTGTATCCCAAAATGGCACCCTATTCACTATTCAGTCCAATACTTTTGACCAGGACCCATAAAGGCCCTTAGGGACTTACCAATTGAGACTCCAAGTGTCTTCACGGCTGATTAAGAAACTGTTCCACACAGCAATGCCAGTGGAGCCTGGCTGCAGACTCAGCTCCCTTTCTCTCCTCTCAGTGAATGGCTGGAGCTCTCTCTCTCACAGCCACTGAGGCAGAGCCACTTGTGTAGTATGTCAGCCAGACTAAATCCCCATAAGCCTTCAGAGGGCTGCAGTAGACATCTGAGCAGGCCAAACACATGGCCTAGTGTACCCATCAGAGCTGATGCATTGTTTATATGGGGTTTCACTGTGTGTGTGTCTATGCGTTGCCCCTCTCACCAGCAGTATGGAGTTGAGTACATCGTTGCTGAGCGGTGATTCATCGACGCGGCGGTGGCGGCGGATGCGTTTGCGGGCACTGTGCACCATGTTAGAGACAGACAGCTTGGGGATGGGCACGGCCGTGGGCTCTGTCAACTTAGACAGGGCATGGCTGATGTCATCTGTAACGACAGGGGAGGGGGAGAGAGAGAGAGAGAGAGAGAGAGAGAGAGAAAATATACACAGGGAGGGAATGAGGGTGGGCTCTGACAGAGTGAGCATATGCTCCCTTCACATGCACCAGCAAACAAACAAAAATGGAAAGACGCAAGCCAAGGGTGCATCTCAATAGTCCAAAGTGGCTTCATGTTCTACTCTTCCTTTCCTCCATCAGCACTGAGCTTTGCACAAATCCCCTTTGGGCATACACCATATTGGAAAATGAGAGGGAGTGATGTTAGACTATTGAGACACACCCCAGTAGCCATAGCACACACTAATAGAGGGAGTCGTATTACCTTTGCCTTCCTCCTCAACTGGACCCCGTCCCAGGATCTCCTCTGTTGACTCCTTCTTAGAGCACAGCTTGAAGAACTCCGTCAGGAAGTCACCTGGGATGGGCAACATGAGGTTTTATTACATTAAATTCAAAGTCAAATAGCTTTATTGTAGGGTTGGGCAATGGCAACCTTTGTCGTATCGTGCTTAGGTACCCATAAAACATTGTGATATACGATGCTCTCTCGATTGGCCACCAAAAAAATTAATCAGCTAAAACAGTTGCGAAATTGAATGCAACTGGAAGAACCATGACAAAAGATAATGTTGTTGAAAGCCTGGGTAGAGGCTATGTGCCGGCAATGGCAAATATTTTCCAATTTTCCTTTCTGGTGGAGGAGCAGAACAGGTTTGTTTGTGTGTGTGTGTGTGTGTGTGTGTGTGTGTGTGTGTGTGTGTGTGTGTGTGTGTGTGTGTGTGTGTGTGTGTCTGTCTGGCACGTACATGCTGGAGCAGTAACTGTCTGATGAGGACCGGGCTTTCTTACTGTAGTGAGCTAGGTTATAGGCCTACATCACGGGCTGGATAGAATCAGTCTACCGTCTTCAAAACTGGACAATAATAGCTTTATTTGCATCATAATATAACAAACACTATTATTTATTTTTCTCTCTCTCATAAAGCTGTGACTGAGAATAGCCTATGCCTAGACCATAGACTTCAATTCTGGTTATTTTTGAAAGCCACAACAACTTTAGGGCAACACCTTCGTAGGCTACAATATTTGGGAAATAAGCTACTGTTCATAACTTTAAACTTGTTTTAAAGCTTTTATGATAGGCCTAGTAGGAGGATAGGTTACTGGCCATTTGGTTTTCAACCTCGCATGGAAGGATTTTTCCAGCCAGCATAATTTCTTTCTTAAAAGTAATTTCTTTCTTAAAAGCTTGAACTTGATTTAACTTGACATTCTATTTTCCTATTGATATCGTTTGTTCTCTCTAATTATTAATACTCTGGCTACCTTAAGTTTTTAGACTATTCAAATAACTTTTGGAGATGGAACTCTGTTACATCCATTGCTTGATCGTAGCCTTCAATCATATTCATAGCCTATCGAATGGAGAGAGAAAGGAATATAGGACACGTTTTTTTAAACAGCTAGACACACGATAGTTAAATCAGTGTCCGATATAAAATAGGCCACAACAAATAGGAATAGGCTAAACCATCATCTGTCACATGATTTAGTCACCATCGACCTAACCCTACTTTACTGTCCAACAAATCTTAAAAAAGACGCCTTTTGCATGTAGCACCCAAAAACCCCACTATACACATATCTGGTAGGTGAAGGACCATGGAAATGCATACTGCTCTACATGGGTATCCATAGGATTCTATAATGTTTCTTTAAGGTGAGTAAGTATTTTTGTGAAGGTCTTACCGAGCAAACACGTGGGGCTGTCTGCTTTCCTGACTCGGACTGACCAATGAGGGGCCTGGAGCGGGTCCAGGTCACTGAGGTCACACAGAGAGCACGGTCAGACAACACAGGGGAGGAAGGCAAACTGGCCCTGGATTGTTTCAGTGGTTCACATTTACCATTATAGTCAAGGTCAGGACTGAACAATAGCTATTAAAACATGGAGCTCTGAAAGTAGGAAAGGTTCCTTGTTAGTGTGGTTTATTTTACAGCCTGGAACCTACTGGTGTTAGTATAGGGATTATATAGTGGAAAGAGTAATTACATGATAATCATCTATTGACTTTTTGGTTAATTTGAGATCCTTGAAATAAGAACCACTAAATATCACTTGCCATATAATCTACACTGAGTGTACAAAACATTAAGAACACCTGCTCTTTCCATGACACAGAGTGACCAGGTGAATCCAGGTGAAAGCTATGTCACTTGATAAATCCACTTCAAATCAGTGTAGATGAAGGGGAGGAAACAGGTTAAAGAAGGTTTTTTAAGCCTCGAGACATGGATTGTGTATGTGTGCCATTCAGAGGGCGAATGGGCAAAACAAATATTTAAGTGCCCTTGAACGGGGTATGGTAGTAGATGCCAGGCTCACCGGTTTGTGTCAAGAACTGCAACGCTGCTGGGTTTTTCACACACAACAGTTTACTGTGTGTATCAAGACTGGTCCACCACCCAAAGAACATCCAGCCAACTAGATACAACTGTGGGAAGCATTGGAGTCAACATGGGCCAGCATCCCCGTGGAACGCTTTCGACACCTTGTAGAGTCCATGCCCTGACGAATTGAGGCAGTTCTGAGGGCAAAAAGGGGTTCTTACCAGGTATATTACCCATTCAGTCAGGGAATGTAGAATTTAAATTTCAAGTTGACATGAGGCAAGTCATATCTTTTCTTTTTTTTATGCCAAAATACCATGTATAACATTTCTATCCCAGAATGCCCTAAGGGGATTCAACAATAAATACAACGATCAAAATAAAACCCAAAACATATTTGGAGGAGGACCATCTTAGGCTGGGCTAATCTCGATCTTCGAATCTCTTCAGAGGGCTGAGATTAGTCTCGATGTCTTTATACAGTGAATGTCATGAACATTTAGGATGAAGGCCCTCGAAGAAAACCACAAACACTGTTAATAAGATGCGCTGGCTCACTGAGCACCACTTTATCACTAAACTGAAAAGCGTAAAGTCATTCAGCTTTAATGCAGTTGAACAAGCGAGTGGTGTTGCTAGGGCTGAAGTACTTGTTATATCAACTCCCACACAACTCCTCCACATCCGCCCTCAACACCTACACTGTCTGGCACACAGGAAATTATTATGGGCAACAACCTTTCCCAATGTTTTAAAGGGAACTTATTTCATTGTTGGCATCACCTACCTGGAGGTTCCCTCTCTCTGTCTATCTCAATGCTCACTTACTTGATGAGTTTAAACTGGCTACTGATTCTATTTATTGAAGACGACACCTCCATCTTCCCTGTCTAAATACCTGTCATTCTGTGGGGGGACAAACAATGTTGTTGATAGATCATAGCTCAGGTTGTTGAGATGTATTTTCAGTGTGTGTCAACCAGCAGGGCAGAAGAGAGAGGGAGGGTGGTGGTGGATACTTACGAGTACACATCGTTATCCACCACGATGCCTTCTGTCAGGTGGGGCCAGGTGGTCGCTAGGTGAAGCTCACTAAACAACAATTAAATACAGATATGTTTATTTTGCATAATCAACTTCACATTATGAGATTAATGAATTACATAAAACAATTAATTAAAGGCTCATACTAAAAGAAACAAATAATACACATGACCAGTGATGTAAATTGCTAAATCAAGCATGAATTGTTTTATCGTCATGGCTACAGTACCATCGATCCTACCTGATTGGATCCTCACACGCTCCGAATGGCAGCTTCCCGAACTCCACCCCTCCCACCTCACCTCCGAGGAGAGCGTCGAAGTCTGGAGGCAGCAAAAAAACACTTACCTTCATTGTTCAAACATGACTTTGATTCAGCACACAATACGTCCACTTAGAAGTAGCAAGAAGAACCCAAACCGTAAACACTTTTTACGCTTTATCATCTTCAATGCCTTGAAGGCAGGCAAATTCATCCCATAAAAACTAAAGGTCCAAATATACTCTGGTCTCTCAAACTAGAGCTCACCAGTCCGATTCAAGAGGAGCAGAAATAGTGACTGTTTGTAAGCCGTTTAAAAAGCTCTCCGAGCTCTTACCTTTTACCGCCTTCCCTGCACCACTCAAAGAGTTGAGCATCTCTTTGCAGCACTAAAATGTACCCTGGAGAGCAGCACTTAACATGACCGTGGGAAGAATCATCCACTATTGAATTTGGTGCAAAGAGATCGAGTGGATTATATCAGTTTCCTAAAAGAGTTGCCAATGCGCATGGAGGCGTTGAAAGACCGGTTCCAATACACTATGGGCTAACCTATATAGGCCTAGAACCATTTTTAAGTTCAGGAGTACAAATATAATAATTCACATAATAAGTTGCATGTACTCACTGTTCAATAATAAGGTTGAACATGATTTTTTAATGACTAACTCATCTCTGTACCCCACACATACAATTATCATCTGTAAGATTCTTCAGTCGGGCAGTGATTTCCAACAGATTCAACCACAAAGACCGGGGAGGTTTTCCAATGCCTCGCAAAGAATGACACCTATTGGTAGATGGGTATAAATAAATAAAAAGGAGACTTTGAATATCTCTTTGAGCATGGTGAAGTTATTAATTACACTTTGGGTGGTGTATCAATACACCCACTCACTACAAAAGACACAGGCATCCTTCCTAACTCAGTTGCCAGAGAGGAAGGAAACTGTTCAGGGATTTCACCATGAGGACAATGGTGGCTTTAAAACAGTTACAGAGCTTAATGGCTATGATAGGAGAAACCTGAGGATGGATCAACATTGTAGTTACTCCCCAATACTAACCTAAATGACACAGTGAAAAGAAGGAAGCATGTACAGACAAAACATATTCCAAAACATGCATCCTGTTTGCAATAAGGCTCCAAATAAAACAGCAAAACATTTGGCTAAGAAATTAACTGTGTCCTGAATAGAAAATGCTATGTTTGAGGAAAATCCAACAACAGATCACAGAGTTCCACTCTTCATATTATCAATCATGGTAGTGGCTGCATCATATTATAGGTATGCTTGTAATCAGCAAGGACTAAGGAGTTTTCTTTTGGGGGAGGGGGGGTAAAAATAAACGGAATAGAGCTAAGTACAGGCAAAATCCTAGAGGAAAACCTGGTTCAGCCTGCTTTCCAACAGACACTGGGCGACAAAGTCACCCTTCAGCAGGACAATAACCTAAAGCACAAGGCCACATATACACTGGAGTTGATTACCAAGATGACATCGAATGTTCCCCTTCGTAACCTAGTTATAGTTTTGACTTAAATTGGCTTGAAAATCTATGGCAAGACTTGAAAATGGCTGTCTAGCAAAGATCAACAACCAACTTGACAAACCTTGAAGAATTTCCTAAAGAATAATGTGCAAATATTGTACCATCCAGGTGTGCAATGCTTGGGTATGACGCTTCAAGCTTGGGGCACACCTGTATTTGGGGATTTTCTCCCATTCTTCTCTGCAGATCCCCTCAAGTTCTGTCAGGTTGGATGGGGAGTGTTGCTGCACATTTATTTTCAGGTCTCTCCAGAGATGTTTAATCGGGTTCAAGTCCGGGCCACTCAAGGACATTCAGAGACTTGTCCCGAAGTCACTCCTGCGTTGTCTTGGCTGTGTGCTTAGGGTCGTTGTCCTGTTGGAAGGTGAAGCATCGCCCCATTCTGAGGTCCTGAGCAGGTTTTCATCTCTGGACTTCGCTCCGTTCATCTTTGCCTCGATCCTGACTAGTCTCCCAGTTCCTGCCGCTGAAAAACATCCCCACAGTATGATGCTGCCACCACCATGCTTCACAGTAGGGATGGTGCCAGGTTTCCTCCAGACGTGACGCTTGGCATTCAGGCCAAAGAATTCCATCTTGGTTTCTTTAGACCAGAGAATCTTGCCTCTCATTGTCTGAGAGTCTTTAAGTGCCTTTGGGCAAACTCCAAGCAGGCTGTCATGTGCCTTTTACCGAGGAGTGGCTTCCGTCTGGTCATTCGACCATAAAGACCTGATTGGTGGAGTGCTGCAGAGATGGTTGTCCTCCTGGAAGGTTCTCCCATCGCCACAGAGGAACTATAGCTCTGTCAGAGTGACCATCGGGTTCTTGGACACCTCCCTGACCAAGACCCTTCTCCCCCGATTGCTCAGCTTGGCCAGGCTGCCAGGTCTAGGAAGAGTCTTGGTGGTTCTAAACTTCTTCCATTTAAGAATTATGGAGGCCACTGTTTTCTTGGGGACCTTCAATGCTGCAGACATTTTTTGGTACCCTTCCCCAGATCTGTGACTCGACACAATCCTGTCTCTGAGCTCTACGGACAATTCCTTTAACCTCATGGCTTGGTTTTTACTCGGACATGCACTGTCAACTGTGGGACCTTATATAGACAGGCGTGTGCCTTTCCAAATCACGTCCAATCAATTGAATTTACCACAGTTGGCCAATCAAGTTGTAAAAACATCTCAACAATGATCAATGGAAACAGGGTGCACCTGAGCTCAATTTCGAGTCTCATAGTAAAAGGTCTGAAAACTTAGTTAAATAAGGTATCCGTTGTTTATTTTGATTACATTTGCAAAAAACAAAAAATAAACTGTTTTCGCTTTGTCATCGTGGGGTAGTGTGTAGATTGCTGAGGACATATTTATTTATTTAATCCATTTTCGAATAAGGCTGTAACGTAACAAAAAAGTCAAGGGGTCATAATAACTCGATACATTTCTTCCAGTTTAGTAGGCTGTGTGGTTGTGTTGTTGGTGGTACTTACCAGGGGGCTGCTGAGGCCAGGAGTACTGCTGCCAGTCTTGCAGGACATACGTGAAGCGGATAGCGATGTTGATGGGAGGAAGAGGAGTCAGGGGACAACCCTGGAGAACAACATAAGACAGAGAAGAGAAAAAGGGAAAAGGGCAGAGACAGAAAGAGTCAAGATGATGTATTATCTTGTTCTATCCATCATATGTACATTTAATCCAAGTAAAAAATTCCCTGTCTTAGGTCAGATAGGATCACCACTTTATTTTAGGAATGTGAAATGTCAGAATAATAGTAGAGAGAATGATTTATTTCAGCTTTTATTTCTTTCATCACATTTCCAGTGGGTCAGAAGTTTACATACACTCAATTAGTATTTGGTAGCATTGCCTTTAAATTGTTTGACTTGGGTCAAACGTGTCGGGTAGCCTTCCACAAGCTTCCCACAATAAGTTGGGTGAATTTTGGCCCATTCCTCCTGACAGAGCTGGTGTAACTGAGTCAGGTTTGTAGSCCTCCTTGRTRGCACARGCTTTTTCAGTTCTGCCCACAAATTTTCTATAGGATTGAGGTCAGGGCTTTGTGATGGCCACTCCAATACCTTGACTTTGTTGTCCTTAAGCCATTTAGCCACAACTTTGGAAGTATGCTTGGGGTCATTTGAGGCGGCAGCGTAGCCTAGTGGTTAGAGCGTTGGACTAGTAACCGAAAGGTTGCTGACAAGGTCGTCTGTCGTTCTGCCCGAGGCCGTCATTGAAAATAAGAATTTGTTCTTAACTGACTTGCCTAGTTAAATAAAGGTAAAATAAATTGTCCATTTGGAAGACCCATTTGCGACCAAGCTTTAACTTCCTGACTGATGTCTTGAGATGTTGATTCAATATATCCACATAATTTTCCTTCCTCGTGATGCCATCAATTTTGTGAAGTGCACCAGTCCCTCCTGCAGCAAAGCACCCCCACAACAGGATACCCCCGTGCTTCACAGTTGGGATGGTGTTCCTCGGCTTACGATGTTCATTTTGGCCAAAAAGTTATATTTTTGTTTCATCAGACCAGAGGACATTTCTCTATAAAGTATGATCTTTGTACCCATGTGCAGTTGCAAACAGTAGTCAGGCTTTTTTATGGCGGTTTTGGAGCAGTGGCTTCTTCCTTGCTGAGCGGCCTTTCAGGTTATGGCGATATAGGACTCGTTTTACTGTGGATATAGATACTTTTGTACCTGTTTCCTACAGCATCTTCACAAGGTCCTTTGCTGTTGTTCTGGGATTGATTTGCACTTTTCACACCAAAGTACGTTCATCTCTAGACGACAGAAAGTGTCTCCTTCCTGAGCGGTATGACGGCTGCGTGGTTCCATGGTTTTTATACTTGCGTACTATTGTTTGTACAGATGAACGTGGTACCTTCAGGCGTTCGGAAATTGCTCCCAAGGATGAACCTTGAAAGGCCTTGAAAATACATCCACAAGTACACCTCCAATTGACTCAAATGATATCAATTAGCCTATCAAAAGCTTCTAAAGCCATGACATTTTCTGGAATTTTCCAAGCTGTTTAAAGACACAGTCAACTTAGTGCATGTAAACTTCTGACCCACTGGAATTGTGATACAGTGAATTATAAGTGAAATAATCAATGCTGATTATTGAAGTGAAAAATTACTTGTGTCATGCATTGCCAAAACTATAGTTTGTTAACAAGAAATTGGTGGAGTGGTTGAAAAATTAATTTTAATGACTCCAACCTAAGTGTAAGTAAACTTCCGACTTCAACTGTATCATAGAATTTAATTGTAGGGACTGAGTGCCCGGACCCAGATTAACCCATGGCTAACCCATGGCTGAACAAGCATGCTCAATGGAGATTCACTATTGAAAGTACATTCTAATCCACTATGCTTACTCTCATTCCGGGAAACCAGTCTTACAATTATTTATGGGTGACCCATGTGAAAGGCACTACTCATAAAAGCCCATGTAAGGCAATAAGTAAGCCCTGGCCCTTCCATACTCACTATTTTGGACTTGAAGATGTCCAGTAGGCCTGAGAGATGGTTGTATTGGCTGGGCACTTTGCGGAGGTGGACCATCTCAAAGTCGGTACGCACCCCCAGGCCCTGGCACTCCCCATGGTACATCCTCCTCCACTTCTGCTGGATCTGAACAAACATGGGTACCTGGCTGCATGGCATCCACAGGGATAGAGATGTTAAAGGGGATAGGTCACTTCAAATTCTAATTCATTCAGATGTTTTGTGTGATGGTAGCCACACATTGAAATCCTGTTGCTACTGTAACTACACCTGTTCTTGTGTCAAGATGAGGTAATGTCCTATGCCATCAGTTGTGAAGACATAGCTATGTGCATCAACTCCAAATTAATGAGAAATATAAACACCATCTAGTTGATTCATTTTAGATTTTGCTCATCTTTCCCATTCGTTTGGGATTGAGGCATTCAGTTGGAGCTGCACAACAGACAAATCATGATGTTTGAAAACTTCAAAATCAAAGTTTATCCCTTTAGAGACATGCAAGGCATCTCTGGTATCAATGTGGAAGAGCAGGCACACACTGACATCCTGTAACTACCTCAGCATCCCTGATATACCACAGCTACACAGCAGCACCTGGTGCACAATAGAGAAATTACAATCAAAACATACACCACCTAGTGGATTGAACAAGTATGGAATTTAAATAATAAGCCTTGTTATATCTGTTGATAWTTTTTTTTATTTCCAGTCACAAGATTGTGGTAAAAAAAATGCAGTAAATGCTCTATGAATTAGTAATAGAACAAGTGCTCATGCAAGAAAAGAACTTGAAGCTATACAGTGCCTTCGGAAAGTATTCAGACCCCTTCCCTTCTTCCACATTTTGTTACGTTACAGCCTTATTCTAAAATGGATTAAATAAAAATAAAAAATTGGACGTGATTTGGAAAGGCACACACCTGTCTATATAAGGTCCCACAGTTGACAGTGCATGTCTTGGGCAAAAACCAAGCCATGAGGTCGACGGAATTGTCCGTAGAGCTCCGAGACTGGATTGTGTCACGGTACAGATCTGGGGAAGGGCACCAAAACATTTCTGCAGCATTGAAGGTCCCCAATAACACAGTGGCCTCCATCATTCTTAAAGGGAAGAAGTTCAGAAACATCAAGACACTGCATAGAGCTGGCCAAACAGAGCAATCGAGGGTTTTGGTCAGGGAGGTGACCAAGAACCCGATGGTCACTCCGACAGAGCTCTAAAGTTCCTCTGTGGAGATGGGAGAATCTTCCAGAAGGATAACTATCTCCGCAGCACTCCACCAATCAGGCCTTTATGATAGAGTGGCCAGACGGAAGCCACTCCTCAGTAAAAGGCACGTTCCAGCCCGCTTGGAGTTTGCCAAAAGGCACCTAAAGACTCTCAGACCACGAGACACAAGACTCTCTGGTGTGATGAAACCAAGACTGAATTATTTGGCCTGAATGCCAAGAGTCACATCTGGAAGAAACCTGGCACAATCCCTGTGGTGAAGCATGGTGGTGGCAGCATCATGCTGTGGGATGTTTTTCAGAGGCAGGAACTGGGAGACTAATCAGGATCGAGGCAAAGATGAACGGAGCAAAGACAGAGAGATCCTTGATGAAAACCTTCTCCAGAGCTCGCAGGACCTCAGACTGGGGCGAAGGTTCACCTTTCAACAGGACAACGATCCTAAGCATAGAGCCAAGACAACGCAGGAGTGGCTTCAGGACTTGCCTCTGATTGTCCTTGAGTGGCCCAGCCAGAGTCCAGGCTTGAACCCGATCGAACATCTCTAGAAAGACCTGAAAATAGCTGTGCAGCAACGCTCCCCCTTCAACCTGACAGAGCTTGAGGGGATCTGCAGAAAAGAATGGGAGAAATTCCCATAATACAGGTGTGCCAAGCTTCTAGCGTCATACCCAAGAAGACTCAAGGCTGTAATCGCTGCCAAAGTTGCTTCAACAAAGTATTGAGTAAAGGGTCTGAATACTTATGTAAATGTGATATTTCCGTTTTTAATTTGTAATAAATTAGCAAACATTTCTAAATACCTGTTTTTGCTTTGTCATTATAGGGTATTGCGTGTAGATTGAAAAAATACAATTGAATCAATTTTAGAATAAGGCTGTAACGTAACAAAATATGGAAAAAGTCAAGGGGTCTGAACACTTTCTGAAGGTACTGTATGTTCTGATGGTCGGCTACACGCTTCCTCCTCTTATAACCACGTTATTAGTGTCACTCTGCCTCACAGTAAACTCCCAGAGACACAGTGGGAGGCCAGGTGACCTTGCTGCTACCACAGAGCAGAGCTGCAGAGCCACAGCACTCGGAGCATCTACAATGGTACCATCTCCCATTTAGCCCAGTGTTGCCATGGATACCAGCTGATCTACCGCAATACGATGCCACGGAGAGCTGTACTCACCACCCACAGTGTTGCTATTTTAAAACATGCTTGTGTCATCAAACAGAAACACACACAAAGGGCATGTTGCCACTAGATGTGTGAATGTGTAAGAACTAACACTGTTTTCCCTTAGCGTAGATTCATGAACACATTGGCAGTATCAGCCCTTTTCTTTGTCAAAGCAAATTCTGTTACCAATATTAACTTGTTTTTCCATAAGAACATAAAGTGATGTTCTGGCATACTAATGTAACTGTGAATTATAACAATTATACTGTTCCCAAAGAGTATTAGTTAATATAGTATTCACTGTTGCTCTGAGTTACTGTCACCTACCAGCCTGTGTTGGCCAGAGAGATGGAGATGGAGCTAAGTAGCAGGTTGCACTTGGACTCACTGATGACCGCCTCACAGTTGGCCCCGGGGGAGATGACCACAAACTCACGCATGCCATACCTGCAAACACAGACGGAATACTTTAAAGAGAGCAGACAGCTACCATCTATCTATCCATCAAGTTGAGTCTCATTCAAACCAAACTCTGTAATATATTTCTCAAAAAGATCAGACATCCGCTGGATTTGGTGATAACAAATATCAATAGCAGTTGTGAATGTCTATCTTCAGTCATTTTAATTCCCATCTTAAAATAAATGTAAGAGGTAAAGGTTAGAGGTCGGAGGTTAGGAGACCTGGAGTACTGTACTCACCATCTGACGAGGCAGTGGGCCCTGGGAGGGAAGTCATTGTTCATACAGAGCAGGTCCTGCATGGCTGTGGGGAAGGCATCTGGGGAGAGAGCAGAGTGGGAAACTTCATTTATATACTTCATTTATATTCTAACATCCACTACGATTTTCTCTGTTGCTGGAGAGCAGAGCAGTGGTCCAGACAAAACTGTGGAGTTCATCCATATAGTCTCATCATATAGTTTCTGTGTTGGAATGGTGTGGGAATACCCTAACAGAATGGTGTGGGAATACCCTAACAGAATGGTGTGGGAATACCCTAACAGAATGGTGTGGGAATACCCTAACAGAATGGTGTGGGCATATACCGGTCATTACAAATATTAATTTGAGTAGTTGCTGATTGGCCAGCTCATCCTCCTCTAGACCACTGATTTGCCAGCTTATCCTCCTCAGAGGATGACATCATACTCTGTGAGGAAATAGCAAGACTTTTTAAATGGTCTGTTTGAGATACAGGTGGGGTTTTTGAAGTGTTTTTGTCCAATTTATGCTTTGGCCATAAATACACGTATAGGACGAGTCACCAACATTATTTGGGTATGAGTTTACAGAATAATTACTTTTAGAAGTGAAATTATCTGCAGCCAAGAAAGGGACCTCTAAAATTTTAGGTTGGAGACCGCATTACTGGTCACACACACTACACTAAGTTTGCTACCACTGCTGAAATAAATCCTAGGGGAAACACTGAGTGACAATTCCTATGAGACAAATATGATAACAGGGATTATAAATAAAAGCCGCAGCGGCAATGTACCCTCCTCAGGTTCCTCCTTCCCCTCGCCCTCCTCAGACTCCTGCTTCAGGCAGTGGTGCGTTACGGAGAATTTAAAATCAGCAAAATTGATATCCTGGGTCTTCTCCTCCCAGGTACCACTGGTGTATTCACCCTGGATCAAGACGACAATCAGGGCATCCATGAATGAATTCAACAAGCTTACCAGATCGCTGCTTATTAATGCATGGTGCTTCTTACATAACATTAAGGTCTGATTGAATGAGGGTTTATTGTTACCTTCTCTGGTGGTTTGCTTGAATTGTTCCCAATCAACTTCCAGTCATTCAGAACCTCTTCTACTCTGGACACAAACCTAGCAAACAACATGGGGATCATAACATATACCAGCAGAAGTCAGAGAGCAGTGTTCACACAAGCAGGCGTGCACGCACGCACGCAAGCAAGCACGCACATACACAATCCCGAAATAAATGGCTCTGGGAAATACTGTTGATAAGGAAGGACAAGCTACACTACAAGGTCAAAAGTATGTGGACACCAGCTCATCTCTTTCCAAAATCATGGGCATTAATATGGAGTTGGTCCCACTTTGTTACTATAACAGCCTCCACTACTCTGGGAAGGCTTTCCAAATTTATGTTGGAACATTGCTGCGGGAACTTGCTTCCATTCAGCCACAAGAGCATTAGTGAGGTCAGGCACTGATGTTGGGCAATTAGGCCTGGCTCGAAGTCAGCGTTCCAATTAATCCCAAAGGTGTTCAATGGGTTGAGGTCAGGGCTCTGTGCAGGCCAGTCAAGATCTTCCACACCGATCTCGACAAACCATTTCTGTATGGACCTCGTTTTATGCACAGGGGCATTGTCATGCTGAAACAGGAAAGGGCCTTCCCCAAACTGTTGCCACAAAGTTGGAAGCACAGAACCGTTTAGAATGTCATTGTATGCTGTAGCATTCATGTTTACATTCACTGGAACTAAGGGGCCTAGCCCAAATCATGAAAAACAGCCCCAGACCATTATTCCCCCGCCACCAAACTTCACAGTTGGCACTACGCATTGGAGCAGGTAGCATTCTCCTGGCATCCGCCAAACCTAGATTCGTCCGTCGGACCGCCAGATGGTGAAGTGTGATTCATCACTCCAGAGAACGTGTTTCCACTGCTCCAGAGTCCAATGGTAGCGAGCTTTACACCACTCCAGCCGACGCTTGGCATTGAGCATGGTGATCTTAGGCTTGTGTGTGGCTGCTTGGCCATGGAAACTCAATTCATGAAGCTCCCGACTAACAGTTCTTGTGCTGACGTTGCTTCCAGAGGCAGTTTAGTGTTGCAACCGAGGACATACGATTTTTATGAGCTACGCTCTTCAGCGGTCCCGTTCTGTGAGATTGTGTGGCCTACCACTTCGTGGCTGAGCAATTGTTGCTCCTAGACATTTCCACTTCACAATAACAGCACTTACAGTTGACCGGGACAGCTCTAGGAGGGCAGAAATTTGATGAACTGACTTGTTGGAAAGATGGCATCCTATAATGGAAAGTCCCTGAACTCTTCAGTACGGGCCATTCTACTGCCAATGTTTGTCTATGGAGATTGCATGGCGTAGGGCTCAATGTTATACACCTGTCAGCAAAGGGTGTGGCTGAAATAACAGAATCCACTAATTTCAAGTGTGTCCACACACCTTTGGCCATGTAGTGCATGTAGGGCTCTGCTGAGCTGTCAACATTGGTAAGAACGGTTGCTTTCTAGCCGATTGAGCAATGTGATTGACAGCAGGAGACGAGAACGTTGTCTGCCATATACTCAGCATAGTATGCTAGCTATATGGAACAGGCGAACTATATTTGGCCAGCCATAAATAGCTTCTAATCCAATTCTTCTAACTAGTCTGAGTCTGATGATGATTCACAACTAACGTTACTGTTGTTGTTGTTAGCTAAAGCTAATTTAGCTAGCCAGAGATCTCCAGTATCCACCTACCTCTCCCACTCCGACGCCGTGGTAAAATCAGTGATCTCGAAGACCTCCGACTCCGGCTGTAAAGGAAATAACGTTAACATCCAATATTTTCTAAACATTGTTAATATGATGCAATGTTTACTTTATAAACTGTACACCAGTACTGTACTCACGTCACTGTCAGCCGCCATCATGAATTCCTGTTTATGAATTTTGCTGTCCGTTGCATTATGGGATTCTTGTCGATGGAGTCTCTTCCGCAATTAAGCAATGACGTCACCGAATTTGACACATTTTACACCAAAAAAAAGCTTTTGACACAAGGCTCGTGCTTTGAACCACTCGTAATGAAAATGGACAATATTTACCTCCATTCGAATCCTTTGTTTTAAATTCCTTTATTTAATGCAGTTTAATTTGTTCATCTAGTAGTAACAGTAGTAGAAAAATATATCTTACTTTTACAACTTAGTCTTGAAATTAATATCAGTCTGCATATTGTCAAACACTCAAATCAGAAAAAATCAAATGTTATTTATCACATGCGCAGAATACAACAAGTGTAGCCCTTACAGTGAAATGCTTACTTACAAGCCCTTAACCAACAATGCAGATACTTACAAGCCCTTAACCAGTTTTTGCAGATACAATTATTGCTTTGATACATATTGTAATATATTTGTTATTAAAGGTGATATGATGGCATAATAATAAGCCTTATTGGAGACGTGAAATGCCTTCATGGACACATGTTGCCAGCAGATGGCAGCAAATAGTGACACATGTGACATTACACAAGGTATTTACCGAACACACAATGCCAGTTCCGTAAGTGCCCGTGACTCGTCAGTTCTTCCAATTTATTCGAACCGAGGTAAGCAATCTACACACTTAAAGAAAAAAATATGAACTGTGCTCAAAAGCTAATGATGATGTAAGGTAGGCAATGTCTTTTACTGGAATGTTCATTCGGGAATTTTACCAAAAGTGAAAGAGTGCTGTGTGTTTTTGGTGCATGGAAGTTGCTGCTAAAGAAGGTACTGTAACAAACTGGACTGCAATGTAATTAATGAAGTATAATAATGTTTCTGCATGCATAATAACACAATTTTATGTTCTTATTATTCTAGGTTCCACTGTAATTCAGAGGGAGATTACATCATTTCAAGCATGAAGTCAGTTGTCAGCATTTCTTCCTCAGTTAGGGCTGTGTGTCAGTATTCTCCTAACTATTTTATGACTAGTAGTCGGGGGTTAATACGTCACTCAGATTCACTTGGAAGAATATTGAAATCGGACGTTTCTTTTAAAGCCAGACTGGCACAACTATGTGTAAAAAGTAGTTTAGGCTGCTTCCATAACACACGTGAGATGGGGGCGGTGGCGCAACAGTTAAGTAACCTCCCATTTCCAGAAGAGAAAGACTACGAATTAAGGGATCACCTGGAGAAAGACATTTTGCCCAAAACAGCTGGACAGCCTTCCATTGACACCCAATTAGGAACCAGTGCTTCACCAACAAAACTAGGGCACTTAAAAGTGGAGCCACTTTCTGTCAAATCCCTTTTTGAGGTTGAGGTTTTACCTGAGTTGTTAACACGTTTGAAAGAAGCTTCCAGCAATGAGAGAACTGAGGGTCTGGCAACCTTACTGGGAGTATGTGTTGAGTTTGGTGTGGACTATCAAAGTTCAATTGTCTCCAGATTGAAAGAGGAGTGGAGGACACACCTCTCCAAAACAGACATTGGGGTCATTCACCTGTGCCACCTTGGAGAAGTAGCCTATAATCTGGAGGGGAAGAGGTCAGAGATTGTCGAGCAGGTTCTCGACTCCGTGAGCATCAGCATTGATGAGGGTGAGGCTCTCACCCAAAATGAAACCGCTCGTGTGTACTCCTTCCTTGCACTGCTCGAGGACCCACACCGTTGCCAAGATCTCATGTCAAGACTGCACAGACACACAGAGAAATTGACACACAGACTACAAGCCATCAACATCAGTGACATCTTCCACTCCCTGGTGGCATTACAACAGAGGCAAGCCATTGCACTGATTGTGAAGCTGAGCAGACGGGCCTCTAGGGTATTCAGATCGTTCCAAGATGAAGAGCTCATCAAAGTTCTAGCTGCCTTAATGCATTTCGGTCAGCATGATGAAGACTTCATAACAGCCATGGAAAAGCACCTGCCAGGCAAAATAGTTGACTCAGACCCCGAACTCACAAGCGTGGTGATGGAGTTTTGCCTTCAGATGAGGTGTCGCTCAGAGCCCATATTCGAAGCTGTGGCTGAGAGCTTTATTTGCAACTCAGAGAAGTATACCACATCCCAGATAGCCCGGCAGATCATTGCCATGGGGAGACTGAGCTACCTGCCCCAGTGCTCCAGTCAGATGTTTAAGAAGCTGGAGAGTGTCCTGTCCTCTCGCTTCTCTCAGTTCCAGCCCAGGGCTCTGATTGAGGTGCTCCACTCCTGTATTCACCTGGAGAGGTTTCCACTCAACTTTGTGTCCAAAGTCTTCAGCCCCTACTTCCTACAGAGGTTGCAAGGTAGGCTAGTCAGTTTCTGTCTGTGTGTGTGTAAAAGAAAAAGTGAGAGCAAAAGTAAAAGGGCTACATTTGAGTATGTGTGCACAATTTCATGCCACGTGTGTGTATGTCTATGTAACAGGGTCAGTTTTGTCCTTTCCATTCAGTTGCAAATTAAATTCCTCCAGATGATGGTCAGAAATACTCTTTGGTTTAAGTTCCATTGTACCAGCAGCACAGTTCTGTCACTGTCCACAGCTGAGCTAGCCAGAGTCATGTTATGTATGTGTCTGATGAAGGCTGCTATTCTTTCACAGCACAAGGGGAGCCCCTGGACAAGCATGCCTTAGGCCAGCTAACCCAACTCAACCTCTCTATCTCACTCGAGTGCACCTACCGGGTGAGTACCTCCCTAATAACAGTGTAAATATACAAATAAATCATACAATAATTATGCAAAATTGTCTGTCAAATTAAAGCCCTCTGACTCTTACAATAGGCCTTCACGTGTCACACTGAATGAAAAATATTATTTTGAAGTAGTTGGATTGAACACTAAGTTCATTCTGATGTATATACTGTATATTATACTGTGTTCTGTACAGGGCCCGAGATTACCTTACCATCTCCATGTGAAGAAGTTTTCCTCCATGGACCACTCCTTTGAGAGCCCTGTAGAGAGCTACCTGTACAACCAGGTGAAGGGCCCTCTTAACAAGCTGCTAGAGGGAAAGACCTACTACTCTACCAGGGTCTTCACACAGCCTGGATACACCATAGACGTGGAGATCTGTCTGGATGAGGAGGGGTTTGTCCTGCCTCTCTCACAGTGGGACCACACTCATAGGAGGTTAGAGCCATTGGAACTTTGTTAGAGGATCAGTCTGACAGGGTGCTGCACAGACTCATTCCCTGATCTACCAATCACCCTGTTTTGCGAAGTGCCCAATAAGTGGTCCTTATTTCCAAAGATTCAATTCAATTGAAATACAACAATTTATTCCAATGAGCAAATCTTCACAGCACCTTGTTCAGGCAGATCCTCGGACACAGAGAATGATACTTATTCCATTTCACGACTTATCACCCATTGAATAAAATGGCCAGTCAGATAACAGGTGAATTGTTTTCCTCTATGTAGGATTGCCTTGTGCCTGGATGCTCAGGACCGCTTCTGCAGCAACACCCATCACCTTCTGGGAAAGGAGGCCACAAAGAGACGCCACCTCTGCAGAATGGGCTACGAAGTGGTTCAGGTAGGGGAACTCCACTCCTGGTTACAGGCTAGAATAGACACACAATGTGAGGTGTGTGGAATGTGTGTTAGTACTGTATGTGCTTTGAATTCATCTTTATAATCAATGTAATGTGTCATTTTCTGTGTCATTCTGTGACTGAGTTACATTTGTCTAGGGGTATTTATTTTCTCATGAAGACCTATCTGACATTGGTCTTTGTCTGTATGTTCCCAACCAGATCCCTTACTTTGAATTTGAAAAATTGAGAACACAAGAGGAACGGGTACAATATCTTCATAAGAAGATATTCCCCACAATCTTCAGGTTTTACCGGTGACTTCTCAGATAGGATAGGAGGACATTGTGTGACATCACATCCAAGCTCCTTGACCTCTGACCTGACAACATGGCCTTCAACAAGATGAACTAGGATGTTTCTTAAACTGTCTACTAATCATCACAGAAAACATTGGATTGGATTAGGCATGAACGGAAGGTTCATAATACTATTGTTATAACACTTTTCTAGCCCAACACTGTCAAGTCATTGTACATAATGTGATGGCATTTTTCACAAAATATGGGCTATGGTGGTAATAGGTAAACTATAAACTGCATACTTCCATATAGGAGCTTTCTGCAGTCTGTTAGTTATACACTGACTCTATATTCATAAATAAAACAGGTTTGTGTTTCCATGTAAGCTTGAAGGTACTGTATATTTTGTACAATGCACTCTATTTTACAATACAAAATGTGTAAAACCAGTTTTCAAACTACCATGGGAAAAACTCTAAGTTCCATCGCTGTTATGAGCTTTTGTATACAATACACATGATTTGTATAAAGCCTCACTAAGTTGAAGGGGAACATAAAGTAATAGATTAAAGGGTACTGAAATGCTGACAGGCATATGGACCAAAGCATGTACAAGGGGTGCTCTGCGTAACAGGCTTTATTTTGAAGACAAAGCTATACCCCATACATGTCACGTGAAAAATGAGCATAATACTGATTAACTACAGAGCTGAGTGTCAGAACAGCTTGTGACTGAATCAATTTTTGGTGTAATATGATTACTAATTCACAGTGGTGTAAAGTAAAAATTACTTTGAAGTACTACTTAAGTAGTTTTTTGGGGGGTATTTACTTTACTATTTATATTTGACTACTTTTACTTTTACTCCACTACGTTCCTAAACAAAATAATGTACTTTTTACTCCTTACATTTTCCCTGACACCCAAAAGTACTAGTTACATTTTGAATTCTTAGCAGGACAGGAAAATTGTCTAATTCACACACTTATCAAGAGAACATCCCGGTCATCCCTACTGCCTCTGATTTGGCACTCACTAAACACAAATGCTTCATTTGTAAATGATGTCTGAGTGTTGACGTGTGCCCCTGGCTATCCGTTAATTAAAAAATCAAGATAATAGTGCCATCTGGTTAGCTTAATACTTTCACTTTTGATCCTTAAGTATATTTTAGCGATTACATTTACTTTTGATACGTAAGTACATTTAAAGCCAAATATTTTTACTCAAGTAGTATTTTACTAGGTGACTTCCACTTATACTTGAATCATTTTATTTTAAGGTATCTTTACTTTTACTCAAGTATGACAATTGGGTACTTTTTCCACCACTGCTAATTCATACAGGAAAAAGGAACGTTTGACAGATATCACTTCTAATTGTAGGCATGCACTCAGTATTGCCTTTATTTGTTTGAGAGGCCCATTCAGACTGGCAATTAATCTACTGTTGGCCTGCCTGGCTGACTATCTCCTTGGTAACAGAATGTAAACATTCAAGCTACTTAAGAGGGGAGGCATGCACACTGCACAGGGAAGGAGAGCAGACGTACACTGAAGAAGCTATTTAAACTAGGAGGATGTTTACTTATAAAACAGCTGCTATTAAAATGCAGAACACTATATTTGTTTGTCAAAGAACATTGGAGTAAATGTGAAGCATGAAAATTGGGCAAAGGATTGAGGAAGATATTTCAAAGTCGGAGACCAAGAATACTGAAGGTGAGTAAAGTTGTTCATTTCACTCTACTGCTATTCTTTTTCAAGACTTCTTGCTTTAACTATGTCCATTCTGACTGACACTTTTAGTACTATTCCATTAATTGGTTCTAGAATGCTAATCTGTAAAGAACTCCCAAAATGGTTTAAATGACTAGTTGTCAGTCATGAATCCACTAGGATGCTGGTTAATGTTCCAGGGATGAATAGTTGTTGTTATTATGATGCCAGTCAGGCTTGTGGTTTGAATTTGTTCTAGTACTCTCTCATTAACTCATTGTTATTGTCTAAGTCACATCATGAGTCAGTGGTCGTGTCCCTAATGGCACCCTATCCCCTATATCAGTGTTTCCCAACTCCAGTCCTTGAGTATCCCCAACAGCACACATTTTTGTTGTTGCTCCGGACAAACTCACCCAATTCAACTCATTGAGGGCTTGATGATTAGTTGTTCAGGTGAATCAGGTGTGCTTGTCTGGGGATACAACAAAATGTGTACTGTTGAGGGTACTATATATAGTGCCTTCAGAAAGTATTCATACCCCTTGACTTATTCCACATGTTGTGTTATAGCCTGAATTCCAAATTGATTAAAAACATTTTTTTATCATTCCATCTACCCACTATACCAAATAATGAATGTTAAAACATGCTTTTAGAAATGTTAGCAAATTTGTTGGAAATGAAATACAGAAATATCTCATTTACATAAGTATTCACACCCCTGAGTAAATACATGTTAGAATCACCTTTGCCAACGATTACAGCTGTCAGTCTTTCTGGGCAAGTTTCTAAAGCCTTATTCACATTGGCAGGTTGAAGTGACTCAAGTCAAATTTGAGCCATGTCACCAAATTACTATTGTCTGAGCTCTGAACACGCACAAATCCAATTTGGTCGCTTGTAACTTGCTGTTTGGACAGTAATTATTCCAAAACGGATTTGAAAAACAGAACTGATTTGAGCATTAAGGCCTGTAGTGTGAACAAGGCAAGAGCGTTGCACATCTGGATTGCGCAACATTTGCTCATTATTCTTTTCAAAATTCTTTCATCTCTGTCAAATTGGTTGTTGATCATTGAAAGACCATTTTCAGATCTTGCCTAAGATTTTCATGCAGATTTAAGTCAAAACTGTAACTCGGCCACTCAGGAACATGCACTGTCTTCTTTGTATGCAACTCCAGTGTAGATTTGGCCTTGTGTTTTAAGTTATTGTCCTGCTGAAAGGTGAATTCATCTCCCAGAAAGCAGACTGAACCAGGTTTTTCTCTAGGATTTTGCCTGTGCTTAGCTCTATTCCGTAAACATTTTTATTGTGAAAAACTTCCCAGTCCTTAACGATTACAAGCATACCCATAACATGATGCAGCCACCACTTGAACATATGTAGAGTGGTATTCAGTAATGTGTTGTTTTGAATTTGACCCAAACATAACACTTTGTATTCAGCACATAAAGTTAATTTCTTTGCCACATTTTTTGCATTTTTACTTCAGTGGTTTATTGCAAACAATGCATGTTTTGGAATATTTGTATTCTGTACAGACTAATTTCTTTTTACTCTGTCATTTAGGTTAATATTGTAGCGACCCGCACAGACAGCTGTGTGTTATGTGTTAGGCTAGGAGGTGGTTGTGTTGTACTGACCAGTACCCGGTGTTCGCGGGGTCCGACATGTCAATCAACCTGCTATCTGCCAATCACGGGAATGCCTGGAATGTTCTGATGCCGGGCATCCTGGTGGTTGGCGGAGTGGCGTGGAGGGGGGTTGGAGCATTGGAAGTTAAGACCAGGTTCAGCCTTTGTTCTCTCTCTCTTACGTCTGGCCTTCACAAGAGAAGGTCACGATTGGCTTGTGGGTTATCTGTCATCTATTTGGCGTGTGCTACGGCCCAAACAGTAGCCTGTGTAAAGTTGGTTTAATAAACCGTCAATTCGCAAACTCAAGCCTCTGTCTGGACAATTGTTCATTTATGATCTAGTCAGGTCATTACATTATCCCACTTCTGACACCAATGTAATGACCTGACTAGATCATAAATGAACAATTGTCCAGACAGAGGCTTGAGTTTGCGAATTGACGGTTTATTAAACCAACTTTACACAGGCTACTGTTTGGGCCGTAGCACACGCCAAATAGATGACAGATAACCCACAAGCCAATCGTGACCTTCTCTTGTGAAGCCCAGACGTAAGAGAGAGAGAACAAAGGCTGAACCTGGTCTTAACTTCCAATGCTCCACCCCCCTGCCCAACCCCCCTCCACGCCACTCCGCCAACCACCAGGATGCCCGGCATCAGAACATTCCAGGCATTCCCGTGATTGGCAGATAGCAGGTTGATTGACATGTCGGACCCCGCGAACACCGGGTACTGGTCAGTACAACACAACCACCTCCTAGCCTAACACATAACACACAGCTGTCTGTGCGGGTCGCTACAATATTGTGGAGTAACTACAATTTTGATCCATCCTAAGTTTTCTCCAATCACAGCCATTAAACTCTTAACTGTTTTAAAGTCACCATTGGCTTCATGGTGAGATCCCTGAGAGGTTTCCTTCCTCTCTGGCAACTGAGTTTGGAAGGAGGCCTGTATTTATGTAGTGACTGGGTGTATTGATACACCATCCAAAGTGTAATTAATAACTTCACCATGCTCAGATGGATATTCAATTATTGCTTTTTATTTTTACCCATCTATCAATAGGTGCCCTTCTTTGTGAGGCAGATAAAGACATTTCAGCTTTTCATTTTTTTGTAAAAATGTCTAACAACATAATTCAACGCTATCGGGTATTATGTGTAGGCACCGTAGTGCATTACTTTTGACCAGGGGCCCTGCATCAAAAGCATTACACTGTATAGGGCCCTCAAACATAACTCTGGACATCAAAGCCAGTTCCACAGCTTTTTTTCATTGTTCCCCTCTAATTTAGAGTGGACTCCAGGTGTGTGCCATTAATTATCATGTAGAACAGAAAACCAGTAGGCTCCATACCTTGTAGGGTAAGCTTTTAATACCGCTGGTATAGGGGATATAGGATACCATGTGAGAGGCAGTCATTCTCTGATACACATGATACAGTAACGAGAGGAAATGTCCTCCACTCCACTGTCCCTCTCCTACTGGGACTTATTATATTATAGTAATTATTATAAGCAGGTGCGCTAGATTAGGGTTGGAGTGAAAACCTCCTGGACGGTGGCTCTAAAGGAACAGGGATGGAGAGCCCTAGAGGCTTGCATCAACATTCAACACAAACATGCTGAAGCCCCACACCATACATGGAGGGACCAGATCTTGAAAAAGGAGAGTAACCACGTACCAAGTGTCCACAGCAAACAAACCAAGCTGAAAGGCAGCAAGCTACAGAGCAACAAAACAACCTTCACTGTTATCTCTTACATTCATCCTTCTGGCTTCTATTCATGCCAACAGGACCCTTGTGGATGATGGAGAATAGTGAGAGAAGGGGTCTGGGGGCTGGTATTGAGGTGCTGAGGGGAGAGCTGGAGGTGGTAGGCCTGGGGCTGGAGGAGCTGGGAGATTGTCCCTGGGAGGAGGTGGATGTTCCCCGCATGGAGGGGGGCTGTACTCCCCTTATCACTGCATGCCAGAGGGGCTTGACTGAGGTAAGCACCATTGGGGAGGGGAATTTGGTTTAGGGGGAGGTCTGTCTAGTATGTTAGTCTGCTTCAGAGACCCTTTGACTGAACTGATAAGATGTGATTAGTATTCTTATTGTTAGTGAATAAGCCTATATATTTGAATGGAAACACAGCATGACTGATATGCTTTATACAGACTTTGTTCTGTTTATGTGGTTGCATGTTTATTAGTCTTGCACATTGTAATCTATATTCAACAAAAGCATCACTGTGTGAATGAAGGAATATTTAAATCAAAAACAGTTTAACATACTGTGAGGATGTGAATAATCCATTTAAACACAGGTGATGACAGACGAAAAATTCTACACTATTTATTCCTCTCAGCGTTACAGTGACATTACTCATCAGTTGTATTTTTATTCGCAATAACAATAACATGGTGTCATGTGACATTGACGGGGGGGGGGGGGGGGGTGAAGACCCATGATCATTCTCTGGACATGCACTATCAAAACAACCACATGACTTTGTTAGTAGTGTGTCTAAGGCCACAGGGAAACAATTGATTGCATGTGTCCCAGGAGTTGGGTCTTTCTGGCTTTTGTTTTGACTCTGTATGATTTAACAGATTTCACTGTTGCCATAGCAAAACATGGCATTGTACTATGTACACGGAGAAAACATGCAATAAACCCCATACTATTATGCTGGCTATCATTTACTTGACCCTTGCCATTTTGAAATAGGGGACCAAAGCATGTCATTAACCCTACCCTACCAATAAAACATAGGAGGGGTGGGGGTATTTTAATGTAAATTTTGTTGTCAGGTTGTACACTTCCTTCTGAAAAGAGGAGCCGATGTGACTCTGTGCAACCATAGCAACCAGACACCACTGCATGTGAGTCTTCCAGTCCTCCAGGAGGTGCTGTTATCAGCCATGTCCAGGGCTCTGCCCCACCAGACCCAGCTCCTCCAGGCTGCCTGGCAGGGAGACCTCCACTCCCTGCAGCACCTCCTGGTAAGTCCGCCTTCCCCCAAAACTCCTTTACAACGCCTCACCATAGACCACACACACACACGCACACAAGCACACACCAAGCGCGCACACAGTCACTGCCACCACTCCCAACGCCCTTTACATTGTGTAACTGGAATTGTGACACACAGCATCAGGTGCTTGTCTAACAACGGGGTAGGCTAGAGTTTAGATTAGCACAAAGGACAGCATTGTGTGGATGCAGCCGAAGCAGCTATGAGCATTTCATCTGTAATCATCTCCAGGACAATTCTCATTTGACCTATCTTTGTTCGTAATGTGTAACTCTCAGGCACCAGTGCTGAGCCTATATCTCTATGTCTGTGTGTGTTGCAGGCCCAGACTGACCTAGTGGACGTGAACACTCAGAACCGCGACGGGCTGACCCCTCTAATGCTGGCTGTGAGGGACGTCGACCTGTTTGAGGAGCTGGACGTCCGGTTGCCATGGGAATACAGACCTGTGGAGGTGGTCAGGGAACTGCTGTCTCTCTCAGCGTAAGGAAACCTGCAGCAATGACAATATCGCTTTGGTTTTGTTATTACAACAGCCTAAAACATTACATTATTACAGAACCTAATTGCAAAATGACCTTGATACTGCAATACAATTTTATTACAATCTTACAACATAATAATATATTCCACCTCCCAAGCTAACAACTTCCTTGTTCCACTCACAAATACTTTTTCACATTGCCCCTGCATTTTTATTGGTCTATACGCTGCCTTCCGCTCTATAAATTATGTTAATTATTCTCCCTCTTTCCAAACAGTGACCTGGGGGTGTGTGATGTCAACGGCTGTTCTGCTCTCCACTATGCTGCTCAGATAGAGAGCCCCCTGAAAGACGAACTCATCCACATGATGGTTGAGTCCCTCAGACAGCCAGGTATAACATGACTTTCAACCAAGATGGTCAGACAATGTTGTTACTACAGTTATTGCTGTGTAATTACGTGACATGACTTTCAACCATGATGTTCAGACAAATCCAACATAACACAACCCAGATTTTTGGTATGGTTTGATATATTCTCTGTTTACTTTTGAGGATATTCCAGGGAAATACTTCTCTATCCAAGTACAAACCATGTGATCTGTTTGTTATACACATACTAGTACCACACCAAGTCTGCTTGTTTGTGGCAGTGCATTCTTATGACATCACAGCACTCAGGTCATGTACAACATGATGCCTTTAAAGTTTTCCTCTAAAGTAGATTTTTTCAAATCAATCCTGACAGAAACGCAATACAGATTTGACTTATCTATTAGCTTAGTGTATAGCACAGGCGGCTGCTGAGGGGAGAACTGCTCATAATAATGGCAGAAACAGCACAAATGGAATGGCATCAAACACATGGAAACRATGTCTCTGATACCATTCAACTTATTCCGCTCCAGCCATTACCATGAGCCCCTTCTCCCCAATTAAGGTGCCACGAACCTACTGTGGTGAATAGTATTGATTTAGTCGATCCGTGCAGTGTGTACTTGCGTAATCAAATGTTTTCCTGAGCTTGGAGGAGTGGTCAAAACCAGCACTCATATGGGAAATCCTGGTGAATTCCTGAGGGGCTGAGTGTGTGAGAGGGCCTTGTTTCCTCTTGTGCTCACTGACTCCACTAACTCCACACCTCTGTCTCATTCTGCCCTGGTCAACAAACAGCGCCCACGCCCCTGGACCTGCAGTGCTTCCACCCTGATGAGCTGAGAGTAAACTCCCCCAGCCCCTCTCCCTCTCTGACCGATGAGCTGAGAGCAACAAACTCCCCCAGCCCCTCTCCCTCTCTGACCGATGAGCTGAGAGCAACAAACTCCCCCAGCCCCTCTCCCTCTCTGACCCAAAATGTCCTCATTCAGACTGCTGCCAGCACAGAGGTAAGTGATCGTCCGGTCGTACAGTTATGTAAGAAGTGTACAAGTCTATCATTTTGTGGAGACCTACTTCATAATGTGATTTTGTTCACTATCTGTTAACACATTTTAAGATCATCAAATATATTACAAGACAAGTTAGTTGTATTGCATCCCCAAAAAATTACTACACCATAGCTTCTGTCTCAAATGCATTATTTATTACTTAACCAAATAATGCCCAAATATCCTTAATCAATTAAAAGGCTTAATCCATAGTGGCTCTTCCCTTAAAGCAATGGGGCCCAATTCACCAGAGACCTGAGTTACATCAGTGTAATTGGCTGGTGGGGAGTCCGTGTTCTGACTAGCTGACTCTTAGCTATATCCTGACTTTGCTTTGAAGTGGTCTTAACAGGTGAGACAAGGGCAGGGAGCGCAGCTGGCTACTGTCAGGTGTCTAATGACCCAGCCCACTTATTGAATAGCGGAAAAGCAGATGGTTGAAAGAGGCTATCCCAGGGGCACACAAACATAGCAGACTGGGCACTAACGTGAAGCTATATTATATTTTAGGGCCCCCCCAGGGAAATTAAATGGGGTGGAGTTGTTAATCAGATGTTTACCATTCTAATTCGTTATAGGCTCTGAGAAATGTCAGTTGAACATAACCACTAGCTACAAGAACAGTCACCATCGTCCTCCTAACTGCACTTAGGACAGTTATCTCATAGATATTTTTGTGGATTCATGCCAAATGCCACAGGGTTTAAGGCTACTTATGATCATTCTTATTTTCCCATTGTAGGATTTGCTGGAGTCTCCAGAGTACGTTCCTTTATCCGCCCATCATAAAGCCATCAAACAAGGTAAGCTGTATTTCCCTATTGTGCACTCTCACCTACAGTAGGTAGGGTCTTGGACAGTGACTCCTTGTGTCTCTGGTCTGTGTGCCCTGTTGGCTCTACACAAGACCACCCCCTCTTCCCAAACACACCCTTCCCCTCTCTTCACACACTGGGCCTATCCCACAAAGAGACAGCCACAAAGGCCAGCCCTGCCATGGCACAAGCTGATTGGGTCAGTGTGCTAAATCACTCCCCTCAGGGAGACACAATACAGACTCCCAGCTGGAAACCTTCCTGACTCCTGTCAGACACACACAACAGAACAGAGTAACTCAGAGAGCGAAAACGAGAGCGAGCGAGTGAGAGGTGTACAGCCCCTCTCAATCTGTCATATAATCTGAGTGGGCTGAGATGAGGGTAGATTGGACTAACTGGCTCAAACAGGTAACGTCTTTTGTTTCTTATGTTGTTCTCCAACCACTTTGTTTGGAAAGTACTGTAAATGCTAAATGTAATTTGTAGTTTTCTGCACATAGGCTGTGTATAGAAACAGTTGTGTGTAAAAACAATGTGTAAATAGTGTAAAATGTTTGGCATTATGCAGTGATAATTGTATTATTGGTTAATTTTGATCTTGGTGAAATCCTACTGAGTTTATCATAAACAGTGTCATGGTGGAGCATCTGGGCTCCCGAGTGGCGCAGCGGTCTAATGCACTGCATCTCAGTGCAAGAGGCGTCACTACAGTCCCTGGTTCGAATCCAGGCTGTATCACATCCGGCCGTGATTGGGAGTCCCATAAGGCGGCGCACAATTGGCCCAGCGTCGTCCGGGTTTGGCCGTCATTGTAAATAAGAATTTGTTCTGAACTGACTAGTTAAATAATGGTTAACTGGAAGGAAAAAATAGGATTTGTCAGTGGACTGTTGTGATACCAAATGCTATCCTACGTGTAACAGAGGAACCATTCACTGTTGGCTTGGGACTTTAGCTGTTGACACACAGTAGCAGTAATGTCCCTGCTGTGTGTGAAAGGTACATCAACCCCTACTGACCTCAGGCTGTGTTGGGTCCTGTAGATAAGGGGCTCTCCCTCTCCTTCCAGAGCGCCATTGATGCCCTGATGGACATGAGGCAAGCCTACCAAGATCTGGGGAAGGGTAGCAGGTGGGCATGCACACACGCTCCATGTTAATTAGAACGGCTATAAATTAATACAACAATACAGTAACCACAGAGCAAATTGACAGTCAGGAACACACCCAAACACCAACACCTGTTCATACACACACACAAACACTTATGCACACATCCTTGCTATTAACAAGCACTCTCACACACATGAACAAACAAATCCACCGTATGCTAGTCCCTCCTCGTGTGTACTTCACCCCCCCATCCCTCTTCCACACCTCCCTGTCACTTACATAAATACAGAATAAGAGGTGTCCAGTTACAGTCAGGCCAGCAGTCATCATGTCAAGGGCATGCCAATCTTCCCAAACAGAGAACAGAGGGAGACCGAGAGAAACAGAGGGAGGGAGAAACTGAGGGAGAGTCTACTTTGCTTTCTGAAACAGATCATTGTCTGTAGGGCTCTTACTGCTGAAAGAGGTCCAAAGGGATCCTGGGAAAATAAACCCCTTTGAAAAGTTCTCACTTTACAGCATCAGCCCCTGGCCAGCGTCCTTCTGCTGTGCCCTCTGTCCTGCGTCCACACAGAACAGAGAAAGTGCAATTGAAAGGGAGGGACAGTGTTCATTATTAGGAAATGATATAAGGTTACCCTACTTCTCAGCTCCAGGCTTTGTGAATTATAGATGATTTTAATGAACCAAATTATTTGACCAAGATTACCTGTGAAGAGCATTGTGAGGTGCAAAGGATTTATTCTCAAATCTAATTTGTTCTCTCTTCAGTCAAGGTTCGTCTCTACCCAGTCTGTGGTTCAGAGCCAGACACTTAGACAAACTGGATCCTACACCGGGGCTATTGAAGACCACAGGAAGCTCATCCTGCCTGCCTGTTCCCCCCAGGCTCAGATGTGAGGCTGTGGCCCCCAGCCCGGTGGCCCCTCACCCAGCCCAGCTGAGCCAATCTGCCCCCGGTCTATTGGAACCTCTCCTGGACTCCAGCTCTCTGGTCCAGGCCCGAGTTCACATCCAGAACAGTTAGTAATATAATAATGATGTGTCTGCTAAAGGCTTAGAGGACAGTATATGGTCAGCATGTTGTTGATTCATTTGTTTAGGTAAAGGTCATGCTCATGCTCATGAATGTGTTTAGAGAAGTACTCTGTTGAGGAAATTAGTTGCATCATTTTATGTTTGTAAAGCTTGGCATGTTCTTGTCTTGCAGGGCTTGGGTGTGGTGAAACGGAGAAAAAAAGCAGTGGTCGAAAGGTAGGTCAACTCAAATAAATCATGTTTTATTCGTACATCACATTTTCATACAGCTTCCTTAGTTTGTAAAACCACCTGCAATCTGCTATTTATTCACCTTTTCCTATCATCTCTGTCCAGGGCTCCTTCCCTTCCCTGCTTCCAGGCCCCATCAGGACCCCCAAGCTGTTAGCCCCTCTGGAGGGGAGGCATAGAAACGGAGGAGTGCTGCCCGGCCTGAAGCACCCTTCTCCCCTAAAGCCCATCAGCCTCGTGCCCCTGATGCCCCTGACCTCCATGTCCTCCCTGACCTCCAGGCTGAGGAGGGAGAGGCTGGCCAGGACCAGGGTGAGCCCCAGAGGGTCCTCAGGCACCAGGGGGGGCAGCGAGGAGAGCAGCTTCAGTAGCCAATCCTCCATCGACTTGGAGGTAGAGGTGGATGACAATAGAGACATACGAGAGACTACAGCAAAACAACACGCTGGAGAGACTTTTGAGGGAAGGTTGCAGTTGGATCTAGACTCATCTGGAAAGTTTAATGTTGGAGATTACAGTGAGGATAATGCAAACCATAGGAATAGGGAGTCGACAAGACATCAGGGTGCCTTTCCTAGGGATAACAAGGAAGGAGTATCTATCAAATCTGACCCTGGAGGGAGAGGGTACAAAGCAATGATTGAGTTGAGGCACCAACTTAACCCCGATTTGACAAATTTCAAAGATGTTAACAGCACTTCATGCTTTGAGAGGGACTGTGAGGGTGAGGTTGTGGCAGTGGAATGGACAAAGGTGATGTGCTCAGGGGGTCTCTCAAAAGAGACCACAAGTACTGAGCCAACTACCACATGCCCCTTTGCATCTAAAAGAAATGGAAACAAAGAGATTCAAGTTGATGACAATGCAAAGACTAGTGTTGTGGATAACACCAAGTATCAATGTCTTCCTTCTACTGTGAATGTCACACTACCTGAATTAAACCCTCCTACAGAGAAAAAGATCAAACCTATCAAGCCTGCCAAGAACAAAGAGAGAAGAGGCAGCACTAGTGTCCAAACCAATCAGTCTTTCAACGTCTTGGCACACAAAGATCACATTCGGGGGAACAGCAAGTCCAAAAGCAACCTGAGGACTTCACCCATTCCTTCACAAGTCAAAGGCAAAGTCAGAAAACCTCCTGATCTCATCGTCAGTGGGATAATCTCTACAAAGACTGGTCAGAAAAGCACAGACTCAACCTCTGTCAGAACGAGGGTTACAGAGCCCGTACATCCAAGCTGCAAAAGGCTGAACAACGACAAAAAGGCACTTAAAATAAAAGTCCCTTGTCAGAAACATATTCAGCAGAGGGAACCGAAAAGTGCCAGACAAGCCAAGACTGGGTCACAACTGGGGACCCTGAGGGCCAAGTCAGCCGTGGACTACATCACGTATAGTGATATCTTCCAGGAAATCAACACCAGGGATGAGGAGGGACCAGTCATCTATGAGATGTTTGCCGGCCCGGTGTTTGACAACATAAGAGTTTCCAGTTCATGTGAGAGGACCAGGCAGGTCCTGTCTGCCCCATCTAGGAAGACCCAAACCCACAGGACCAAACACAAATGCCCTAAACCACTAGAGAGCAGAAGAGTGAGGCGAAGCCCAGTGGACAAGGCCAAACAGAGGAAGAACAGGGCTATTAGGCCTATATCCAGGGGAAAGTCGCATCTGATGCCTATCGCCATCACGGATGACAAAGACGACGTGGTGGTTATTTCTGGGCTCGACTGGCAAATCCACATCCAGACTAAGACTGAGCTGGTCCTCGGTAAAGATGGAGAAGAGACCCTCTCTCCCAGCACACCAGAGTTTCAGGAGCTGGACCAGTTGTCACTGTCAGTGATAGAAGAAGTGCTGTCTATGTCCAGCCATGCGCCAAACCCACTAATCTCTCACAACCGGCTGAGAGACAAAACCTCTCCCAGTCAGACAAAGACTAAACTCACATCTCATTCGGACCCAGATGATGATCACCTCCATGTGCTGCACAATAGGGGACCCATGGGGAACAACATGTCAGAAAATGAGAAAAACAAGGCAAATCACTTTGACCATTCATCCACCCCATCCGATTGCCCAGTGCAGCCTAAGATCAACACCTGGACCTCGGGTAGCTGTGACAGCAGGACAGTGTCCCCTGTGTTCCAGAAGTTTCTGGATGACGTGGGGGAGGGACCACTGACCGATGACCTGCTCCGTTGTCTGGCAGAAGAGCTGATATCACTGGATGAGAGAGATGGTGTATGTCCAGAAAACAACTATGACTCAGACCAGAGGGAATTTAGAAACGATTCTGAGCTGAGATGTGAGAAGTCATTACTGGGGGTAAGTTGGCACTAGAGTACCTACACCAATTACAGCTAATCATATATACACACACACATACGCGTGGTTATGTGTGTGTGTGTGTGTAACTTCCTACCCTGTGCGGTTGTCCATTAGGATTTTACATCACCTGGAGAAGTGCTCAGTGGGTCTGGGTTGGTAGTGGATGATGCCATCACCTGGAGGAAAGGAGAAGTGCTGGGCAGAGGAGCTTATGGAACTGTGAGTATATGTCAGCTTCTCAATTGCCTTGGAGAAAAGGAAAAGTTACATCACAGTAAAGAGATCCAATCATGCCAACACCCAAACCTTGCTATAGTTGTATAATTCCATATCAAAACAAGGCTATCTTCATCTTATACATTCAAATTAAACAGTTGAGCTAATCTCTAGGGTCTCAAATTAGCACCTGAGCCTGTCTGTAATAGGAATTTTAAAACTTCATATTTACGCTGTTTTTAGGTGTTCTGTGGACTGACCAGCCAAGGTCAGCTGATAGCCGTAAAACAGGTGGCCCTGGACGCCTCAGACCTCGAAACCGCAGACAAGGAGTACAACCGCCTACAGGAGGAAGTAGACCTCTTAAAGAACCTCCATCACGGCAACATTGTGGGATTTCTGGGCACCTCTCTGCGGGACCACATAGTCAGCATCTTCATGGAGTATGTCCCGGGAGGCTCCATCGCCAGCGTGCTCCACCGCTTTGGTCCCCTTCCGGAGCGCGTCCTGGCCCTGTACACCCGTCAGATCCTGGAGGGGGTGTCCTACCTGCACCTCAACAGGGTCATCCACAGGGACCTGAAGGGGAACAATGTGATGTTGATGCCTACGGGAGTAGTCAAGTTGATAGACTTCGGCTGCGCCCGCCGTTTGAGTTGCCTCACTCACACACACAGTCACAGTGACCTCCTGAAATCGGTGCACGGCACGCCCTATTGGATGGCGCCAGAGGTAATCAACGAGACGGGTCACGGCAGGAAGTCGGACATCTGGAGCGTGGGGTGCACAGTGTTTGAAATGGCCACGGGGAAGCCGCCGCTGTCACACATGGACAAGATGGCAGCGCTGTTCTACATCGGGGCGAGGCGAGGCCTGATGCCCTCGCTGCCTGACAGGTTCTCAGAGGACGCCAGGGATTTTGTTCAAGTCTGTCTGACCAAGTGAGTTGATTTACAATTCTGTACTATATATAATATTTTTAAAGGCATAGTTCAACTAAATGACTGGATGTTTCCTTACCTTGAACGTGGTCTCCAAATATGAGGATTGGGGTCTACACTCTGGGTTTATATAGAACGCTACGAAGACTTAAGTAAAACAGTGTGGATTAACATTTCAGTAACTTAATTAGATTAACAATTACTAAGTCAAAGATAAATGTGACAACTCACCAACAGTCAGTAAATCATGATAATAAAAGGGCATCCAAGTTGAATAACATATTATTTTGTCCTCTTTGCAGTGACCAGAAACAGCGCCCGTCTGCAGAACAACTATTGGACCACCCGTTCATTCCTAACAATGATCTTAGTTTAGGACCTACACTCAAAGCTGTTAGGAAATAGCGCCAGAAGTGCCAATCAGGAACACCTATCAATCATTTATATAACAAGTCCAAATTGTATATTTAAATTCACTTTCAAATGTATTGCTTGAAACTTAGATACTTTCCCTAGACTATTACACAAATAATTCCTTGAATATTTGGGGCACCTTTGATACAAAGAGCATTTGTCAAACATATTGCATCCATACTTTTCATATAGCATACAGTAAATACCAATCATACAACATAGGTCATGTTTTAAGGTAGTGGTAACCGTAAGATTTATTTGTAGAACAAAAAAAACAAAAATGGATGTCAAGGTTTGCATTTGCCTTCTTGTTGAGACCAAACCACTGTAATAATGTCTGTGCCCAAGAGTATAATCACTATCATTACTGGGGAAATATACCATCTTGGCCTCAATACAAACTGTCTGCACACTGAAATAAAGGACTAACCAGTCAAAGAACAGTTACTAATGTGTGTCCAGAATTGAGAACGATATACTCCATATATTAGGAAACTGACCCGTTAGAGAACAAACAGCATACAAGCCACCGTACTGTATCAACACTGATGGAACGTTAAGCCCTACAGCCTTTACTGCTAGCCTGGTCCCAGATCGGTTTGTGCTCTTGCCTACTCCATTGTCAAGCCATATTGTCAAGCCATATTACATAAGGAGTTAGCAAGAGAGCAGAAAGACTGGCACCCAGGCTACTTTTCTGCTGTTGTTTTCTTTCACCAGACATAAACAATACTATATTACTTACCTACAGCTTTGTATCTATGGGCTACAGCGTCAAGCCAAGTAACAATTTGTGTAAATGCTCTTCACAGCAAAGGTTAGGCATGTAACCGTTATAGCACTATTATTATTGTCCTCTTCTCATGTATGTCTTTAGTTTTTTTGTGAGGCAAAGCCTTTGGCATCCAGCTTAAGGTAATCTTGGAAGTCCAAAAATAAAATAAGTGTATAAATTGCATGGCCTCTGACAACATGCCAGGTGGTTGGTACTGTTTGTAGGGTCTGGATTGGCTGAGTTGGAAAGGTCGAAGTTCAAGTGCCATCTCCTGGGTGCCAGCCATGTGTAGTACAGGCTCTAAGCACAACACAGGAATGCGGCAGTCAGAATCACCGATGATAGGACTCCTACATCAAGTTACAATAGTATTTTTCCCCAATATATATATCTTGTTATAGTTACAAGCAGCTCCAAACCTGAGTATTTATGGTATAGCTTTTTAAACATACAAAAATGTATGTACATTTATCTTTACTTTCTGTAAACAGCGGTCAGCTTTCTGCGTTATCCCTTTGATGATTGCATGCAGATCCTACATACAGTATTCAGCATAAAAAAGGAAAAACTAATTCAAGAGAAATAAACAACTAAAAATCCAACTTCCATTGGCAGCCATGTTTGGCCTGCCTTTACTTCTGTCTGAGTTAAGCCCCCTCCTGCCACAACAGAGGGCTACTTGACATGTTTTCTCACCAGAATGGATAACAGCTGTGGCAATGCTGTTTAAATTATTATTTAAAAGAAACTATTAGAAATTGCACCTTTCGTGCATTTTCAGTATTTATACTTCCCCCCCCTCCGAACATGGAGATTTAAACTCGGATGACCCCCTAACACTCACACACGTCCGCATTCCAAGACCCATCTTGAGAATATGGAGGACAAAGCAGCAATTACACATTGAAAGGGGCAGGACTATACCAGCACTTCCAAAAGATCAGATGATCAGGAAGCATTCATTTCTCTCTTTTTGCCTCAACCGTTGAGATGTCCTACACTTTCCGTTATATTTTTTACTTTACCTTCCTATGCTTTGCTACAAAGGGTTCATGAGTTAATTCCTTGGGCACTTGAGAGAATCGAGCATGTCAAAAGTGTTTGTAGTCTGCCCGCTGGCAGCAAACGTCCGTCCGGCTCCCTCAAGACTGCGGCTCTCCACTGGCTTCTTGTCCAGTTTCACTAGGGCGTTGAGATGTTCGTAGCCCACCTGGTATGTGACAGGGGGAGGAGGGGGGAAGGGAAGGTTAAAACCAGAGCTGTGACTGAGACGACACACACTGTGACTGAGACGACACACACTGTGACTGAGACGACACACACTGTGACTGAGACGACACACACTGTGACTGAGACGACACACATTGTGACTGCAGCTGAACAGAGGAACAATGAGAGGAGGAGGAACTACCTGCGCCGCCCTTGGAGCTTTTGCTCGTTTTGGAGGAGTGGTGGTTGTGGCTTGCGACGTGTGGGTGCCCCCTCTTGCGGGAGGAGCTGGAACCAGAGCTAGGGGCCATGCCCGCCACCCCCTCAACACCCCCCAGCCCTAGGGGTCTCCGGAGGACGGCTGGCCCGGCCCCCACTGGCCCCTCGGGGACCCCTCGGCCGTTGCCACTGTGCTGTGCTGCATGAAGGTGAGAGTGGCCGTGCTGCTTGTGGTGGTGGCGGTGGGTTGAGTGTTCCCGGTGCTTCTCCTTGCTCACGAGCGGGCTGGAATGTTTGCTCTTGGCCCCGCCCTCATCAGAAGAGCTGTGGCGCTCCGAGGACACCTTGATTTTCATCTTCAGCTCCTCTTTGCTGGCCACGCCCCCCTGAGAAGGAACTGGAAGGCGGAGTTTGAGTGAGCCCCCCTTGTCCCGTTTGTCAGAGGGGACCTTGTCCTGGCCTGGCGTGGCCAGCTTCATTTTAAGAGGGGAGGCAGTGGTGCTGCTGCTGCTCCCAGGGTTAGGGTGGAGCTGCATAAGTTTCCTGTGGTCTGATTGGACAGAGGGTATATATGAGTCCCTGCCCTCAGGCTCAAAACTCTGCTGCTCTGCCCTGCGTTTATGCTGCACCGCCAGCTCAGCAGCGTGCTTCTCTCTATACTTGTCCAGGGACATTTTCTGAGCCGGCGGGGGCGGTGGAGGGAAAACTGGCTGCTGTTGCTTCCCCACACCCCCTCCCGACCCAACCTTGTGTTCATGTTTAGTAGTGTTGAACTCTACTGTCTTATCTGGTCTGTTCGGGTTCATTGGAGCACCCTGCTGGAGGCCAAGTGCATCTGTTTTGAGGGAATAGCTTCCTCCCTCCAAGCGACCCCCCGTATCCTGGGGCCAGTCGCTGGGGGCTGTGAAGGTGTAGGAGCTGCCCTGCATGGACGCGATAGAGTCCAGGGAGAGGGGCCCACTGGCGTGCCCTGGCAGAGGGACAGGGAACGATGAAGCGGCTTTGGAGAAGGCTGAGTTGGAGACCCCAGGGATGGCATCTCCCAGGGAATGTTCGTGGACCAGGGAGGGTCCTGGGTAGGGGTCGTTTGCCTGAGAGCCATCTCCCTTGGTCTTCTTGGCAGCTTGCGTGGTCTGGCAAGTGGGAGAAGAGAGAAAGATGGCGTGAGGAGGCGATTTTGCAAAGGGCATTATATAAAACTGTACAGCAATAAAACTACACTGAATTTGAACCAGCAGACACAAGACGCTCTACAGTGTTTAACGTGAGTAAGAGGTCTTAATGATTCACTGGTGAAAAACCGAAGCTTACCCTCCAATTTCGTATCCTCTTCAACCTGCTCGGTGTCTTRTCCAGAATCTGAAGGAACTCATGCGTCAGTTCTGAAGACAAGGAAAGATCACACTTGGTTTTAACACCTAATTCATAGGAATGACATATCGCAAACATTTCTCATTGACGAAAACAAACTATTCTTCTAAACTAAACCACAATGTAACTGTGGCTTTTCGACTATGAGCATGAACCAGAATCAAATCCTCACCATCGAGAAGCTCCAGTGTGACAGAGTTGTCCACGTACTCCCACCAGTGTTTCCCATCAGTGGAGACAGGGATCTCCCAGTTGGACCATTTACAGGCCAGGTGGATGCAGACGCAGGCGATTACTGTGGGCTTGTGTTGCAGGCAGAAGGTGGTGAGGTGGAGGCTGCGTGAAGAGAGGCCGGAGCACAACGGGTCACATGGACGAGAGGGAAGAAAAAACAAAGAGGGGAGGGGGGAACAACGTTAGTAACAGGTGCTTAGGGCTGAGGTAAAACATAGTATTAGAGAAGAATAAGAATCATTATAAAAGAAATGTTAGACACAGATTGACACAGTTGCACACTTACCAAAATAACAAACAATGACTGACATGCAGAATAGATCATGAGTCAGTTTCACATTGTGGCTACCATCCTAGTGTTTACCACAAGGAGCTGCAGATATAGCAATAACTTCAATTCTAATTAAAAAGATGACTAGTATGTTTTTTTGTGTGGGGAAAGTGACCGAATTTCACCCTTCATTGAAACATCAACCACCAATAAATAACACACAAGGTGAACATTTTATGGCAAAGTAAACTCAAGTTAATTCAAACAGACACTCATTCTGCATTCATCACTCATGACTAACTGGTTATGGTGAGACATGCATAGAAATGCCTTCTGGTCAACTCTAGTCCAAGTTGGTTTGAGTTCTAAAGAACCTGAGTAATAGAGAACTAGATCGAGCTACAATACTGAACCGTAACAATATTTTCTAGCACAGAGAGCTAGGTAGCCTACCATTTGAAAGACCGTGGTAAAAGCTGGATGGTAACCTTGTGTCACAACAAGTACAATGCCTGGACGCTAGACARAACGCATATTATGGAATTTTTTTGTCCATCTCCTGTATGACTGCGCTGCCTGAGCCTAGTGCGCACACAATCCTGAAAAACAACAGATTAGAAGTTCCAGAATTCACCATGGTGACTAACCTTAGTATTTCTATGGTTTGGATTCTAAAACAGACATTCCCATTCAAGTCGATTATATTTCTATGCTCCTACTTGCTGTGGCTGGTTATTGGGTTCAGTTCAGGCATTAAGAAGCCATTTATCCTCGAATTACAGCGATGTCTCAGGCACAGCGGCAACCTCCTATTCTCCTTGTTCACTGTCTATAAGCCTCTACAGTTCTAACGTGTCAAACCCAGCCGAACAGGCCGCTTTTGGAACACAACGTTGTCTTTGGCTCTTTGATATTTGTTTCTATAAAAAAAAAATATATATATATATATATATATATATCCATACGATTGCTGAATTACAACACTTTAATTAAGACTAGGCCTAACAAAAAAGCAACTATCAAAATCTACGTCCAGACACTGTAGTTTGTTTTGAGGGCATTCAACAGTTGGAAACAAAAAGGCTATATTTAAATCCCAACCCAACATGTCATGTTAAAAGTAACCCTTTAAGGACCTAGTTCTACGAGAATTTGCAGAACATGAACTGTGAAAGGTTGTTTGTACGCGAAGAGCCAGAAACCAAGAATAATACGTATGATAATGGGCAGATGTGGCACCAAATCAGTATTTTACAATGCAATGGTGTATGAAAACATGAATTCTTCTCTTTAAATCTAATAAAAACTTGCCATTTGAGCAGGTCCTTAATGGGTTAACATCAGAAATGTAAAATTGGCACTTCCATTTCTGTTTTATATACAAAACAGCGCATTCGGGAAGTATTCAGACCACTTGACCCTTTCCACATTGTTACGTTACAGACTTTTCCTAAAATGGATTAAATCATGTTGTTTTACCTCTATCTACACACAATATTACAATGACAAAGCAAAAACAGGTTTAGAAATTTCAGCAAATTCATTAATTTAAAACAGAAATACCTTATTTACATAAGTATTCAGACCCCTAGCTATGAGACTCAAAATTGAGCTCAGGTTCATCCTGTTTCCATTGATCATCCTTGAGATGTTTCTACAACTTGATTGGAGTCCACCTGTAGTCAATTCAATTGATTGGACATGATTTGGAAAGGCACACACCAGTCTATATAAAAGGTCCCGCAGCTGACAGTGCATGTCTGAGCAAAAACCAAGCCATGAGGTTGAAGGAATTGTCCGAAGAGCTCAGAGACCGGATTGTGCCGAGGCACAGATCTGGGGAAGGGTTCCCAAAACAATTACTGCATCATTGAAGGTCCCCAAGAACAAAGTGGCCTCAATCATTCTTAAAAATTGAAGAAGTCTGGAACCACCAAGACTCTTCCGAGAGCTGGCTGCCCAGCCAAACAGAGCAATTGGGGGAAAAGGGCCTTGGTCAAGGAGGTGACCAAGAACCCGATGGTCACTGACAGAGCTATAGAGTTCCTCTCTTTGGCCTGAACACCAAGTGTCACATCTGGAGGGAACCTGGCAACATTCCTACGGTGAAGCACGGTGGTGGCAGCATCATGATGTGGAGGTGTTTTTCAGCGTCAGGGACAGGGAGACTAGTCAGGATCGAGGGAAAGATMAATGGAGTACAGAGAGATTCTTGGTGAAAACCTGCGTCAGAGCGCTCAGGACTTCAGACTGGGGGCGAAGGTTCACCTTCCAACAGGACAACAACCCTAAGCACACAGCCAAGACAACGCAGGCATGGCTTCGGGACAAATCTCTGAATGTCCTTGAGTGGCACAGCCAGAGCCCAGACTTGAACCTGATCAAACATCTCTGGAGAGACATGAAAATAGATGTGCAGCGACGCTCCCCATCCAACCTGACATAGCTTGAGAGGATCTGCGGAGAATTGGAGAAACTCCCCAAATACAGGTGTGACAAGCTTGTAGCATCATACCCAAGAAGACTCAAGGATGTAATCACCGCCAAAGGTGCTTCAACACAGTCCTGAGTAAAGGGTCTGATTACTTAAGTAAATGTGATATACAATTTTTATTATTATTATGTTTGCAAAAATGTCTAAAACCCGGTTTCAGCTTTTATCCTTGTGGAGTTTTGTGTGTAGATTGATGAGGGAAAAAATWAATTTCATCCACTTTAGAATAAGGCTGTAATGTAACAAAATGTGGGAAAAGTCAAGGGGTCTGCATACATTCCGAATGCACTGTTTATGATATCATTCCACGAAAAAGTATTTGGTTAACTGACTTAAAAATTTTAAACTTAAGAAAATACTTAAATAAAACTATTTTGTGAAATTGGAAAAATACAAATAAAAAGAAAATAGGGTATTGGTACTTACCGGGATGACTTCTACGTTATGTTTACATCTGTGTAATCTTTAGCTGCTATTCAGGCTACCAAAGTGTCTTTTTAGACATATGCACTTTTGTAACCGAGCAAACGTGAGGTTCTAGCGCACCACTACACTTCACATTGTGCATTCAACCCTACTGTGCCAACTCTGGTCCCTTGTACAATACACCGCACTGCAACCGGGGCCGGTACCGCCAAACGCCCCCAACCCGGGGGGCAAGGAGGGGGCTGGCGTCCCACTAGCCACCGGCGCATAGAGGGCCGTTGGACACTGAAAGGGTACCCTGCATTAAAGGAAGCTATAGTGTGCAGTAGTCACAGTGCAACAAAGGAGGGTCAGGATAACAACCTGTTGGTAGCCATGAAATAGGAAGTCTGTGCCAGATCCTTGCTTGCTGCAAGTGAAAGAAAAAGAGGGTAAGTTTTTGCCAACCAGTAAGCTCCGGTAAGGGTTATTATTAGAAGTTCACAAATTGTACATCATGTTTTGTGAACTCTAAGGTCAACAATGACTTGTTGCACAATCATTATGTCAGCATTATCTTCCCTCCCACCCACATTAGAGGTTGGGTGGGCTAGAGGGCATGAAAGAGCAAAGAAAGAAGCCTCTACCTCTCACTAGCTGGGAACATTTCACCACATCAGTGTGTGGATGTTCAATAGTTATTTCAAATCCTGTAACAAAATACATGACAGGTGAGTTTCAACAGTAGCAGTTTGTAGATGAAATGTATTAAAGTAATGTTCTATGGTTCTTCCCCTCTATTCTTTATCACAAGAGCACAGTCAGGATAACATGTGGACTATGAAAAGGAGTTCTCATTTCTTTCCATCCAAATAAGGGCGAGTATATTGGTGTTGTATAATCAAAATGGCCAGATGGTGGCCACATAATTAGAGTATTTCGTAGTCATAGAGACCACAGATTGGAACATGCTTGGTTGGGACTGCTGTTTGCCAAGATCTGAAATTCATCATAACAGAAGAACATTTTGACCTGRGCGGGTACAATAGAATTATGGCATTGAGGAATGATCAACATGTTACTATGACAAACCTAATTTAAAACAGTCTGAAAAATMGAAATTCACCAATGCCTGGCAGCAATGAACCAACAGAATATACAAACATAATATTCAAACACTTTGTAGACAAGATCAAGCTCTCACTAAATGCTCACTCAGTCAGACTTTACTTACCTAAAGTCTGCAGCACTATGGTTTCAAGTATCACCAGCTCTTGAGCTTGCTGGAGGTATGCCTGAAGTTCAATAGACAATCATTACATGACATGTGTAATGTGTCTTATCCATACCTCTATTTCAAAGCTCAATTCCAAACTGTAACAGTATTGTTTTCTTAGTGTCAGTGGTTTCAACTCAGTCTCGCTACTAGGAATAATATGAGCACTAAGATCTTGCTGAGACTGGACTGAGACATCAGTCTGACAAACCCGGAATATTGTCAATCTAGACTTACCCTCTGGTGACAAAGGAGAATATACACCGAGTATACCAAACATTAGGAACACCTAACTAATATTGAGCTGACATCAATAAGGGACTATAGCTTTCACCTGGATTCACTAGTCAGTCTCATGGAAAGAGCCGATATTCTTATTGTTTTGTATACTCAGTGTATACTAACACTTTGTATAAACCTTTACACTCAAACCTCAATATAATCACACAAAAGAAAGTGTTCAAGCCATTGACAAAATGGGACAAGTAGGGAGGTGGGAAGGGAAAATAAAACCTACAATACCCATACTACCCAGACTTACATTACTCTTTGTATCAAGCGGGGTCTCTTGAGGGTTTAGACAAGCATGGGCAACTTTAATAACATGCTCAAGTTTCCGAGGTTGCTCTTCAACTTTCGCAGCTAGGAATAAGGTGGTTGGAGAAATTGTCTGTAACAAAATAAATTGATTTGAATATATTAATATGTAAACATGTAGCAAATTGTCTGTATGGAGAAAACAGACAGTCAGACTGACTATAAATAATGGAGGAAAAAAAATACTTACATTTCTGTGGAATTTGGTGAAAGAGTGGAACATATAAAATCTATGCATGTAAACAATTGCTGTATTTATTGTAAGTTGTGAGCTGGAGAAAATGGGTTAAGGAATTCAAATATATTTCAACTTACGATGTTTCATCAACTAGCTAAAATTATGTATTTTAGTCAACAGATCACAGTTGCGTTTACAATCAGTCCAATTGTGATATTTTTTCACCAATTGGTCCTTGTACCAATCAGATCAGCTTTAAAATCTGATGTGKTCTTTTCCCCCACTGATTTATCTTTTGACCAATCACAATTGGGATGCCTGTATAAACGCAGCCATTGTTATCCATGGGGTAAGCCATTAGTTACTTAATTAAATCAAGTCAATGAGATGTGGCAACTCCTAATCATTTGATCCACGTTGTGTTGACAATGCCGGCTAGATACTAGCGACCTATTAGTTAAGGTACAGCAGTTAGATACATTTTATCCAGTAAGCAAAATACTAATATGGCAACCGAGCAAATGAAATTGACAAATACAACAATGCACGTTCTGCTTTACCTGATTGAACTTGTTCGCGCTAACTAACTAAGCAACTTAGTCACAACGAACTAGGTAGCTTGACAGGACCGTTCAATGCTACTATAGCTCTACTATAGCTGACTACTGACTAGTGCAACTATCACTTGTCTAAGCGAAGGAACTATGATTCATCATTAAACATCGGCGTTAGCTAACTAACATTTCAGTTATGGTAACTAACAAGTAGTGGGCTAGTTAGCTGCTAGCATTGCTAGTTTGCTAACCAGCGCTAGAGAGATGCCCTTCATGTTGAATGTTGGTTGATGTTTGTTAGTCAAACTTGGATGGGTAATAACCTACACCACACTGGCACATTTGAAATGTTCTACTATGACAAAATAATGTCGAACATAACCTGCCTCTAGCGCGTGCCCCAGACACGGGCCTACAAAGAGCGCTATGTAAATCCTCCTTCCTTCGACATCTGATGACTGAAAGCTTGTTTATAAAGGATACACGTTGAGTCTCTGGCCCATATCTTGAATGAGGTTAGCCGCCTGCTGTCGGTAAGATAGCTCCCTGTCCGGATCCACTCCCGAACGGCGGGACGGCGTGGCTTCGATTTGCTCCCGGGTGAAAAACCATTTTGAAGAGGATCCCCGGCACGCCGCCATAGCTCTCCAGCTTTCACACAGCACACCAAGACCCGAATGGACGCATGCGCGGCACGTACCGGAAACGACAATAGTTTTTCTTCGATAGCTTTTTTTGACACAGCCAAACCAACTGGTAGTGCATCATCGCCTCCATTCGTTCTGGAGTGTGAACTTCACGATTCTGTATTAATGTGCAGCTTAGTGCGCACATTTTTTATTAGTAGGCTAGTTTTAATTCGGTTACAGCCGATAAAAGCAATAGAGAGGAAGATGGACAAAGATAGTGGATAAATGAACAGAACTTGTTAACAGTTCCGGTCTGCTTAAGGGGTGGCTCTCCCATATGCACCAATGCATTAGCAACTGGGTCTGGTCTTAGTTCATTAATTGTTTATGTACCAGAAAAAAAAGGAGCAAAAGGAGATCTCTGCTGATGGAGGCCCAGCAATGGCAGTTCATGGTTCAAGGTTAGGAGAGCATTTGAGCTAACCCTTTTTCTAACCTCAACCAATTTTTTCCAGAACCAAAAAATAAACATTTTCAAGGAACAGAAACAGAACCTGGAACACAAGTGATCCATACTGTTCCGTAACAGAACTATTAATTTAAATGCATGGGAACCAGTTAATAAAGTGATTTAATGCTCTGTCCCTCAGAAACTTATTCCAGTGTCTGCCTGCAAGCTGAAAATCTTTGCCTGTGCGTGTTTTTTTGTTGCTACCTGTTCATAAGATAGACTTTTAATTAGCTAGATAATGCATGTCACAAGAAGATGCCCAGTGTCTCAAGCCTCCTCAACCCTCTCTAGCTCTCACCCCACCCGCAAAATTTCAGTCGCATCTTGCGCCATAGGCTACACTTTGTCTGTCCATCACGCATGTAAATAACTAGCTTGCCTACTCTATCCACACTTGATTCGTGAAGTAATTTAATAAGCTCAATGTAAAAAAAATAAGTATTTCACAGGTTAAAAAAGGAACAGAAAGGAATGATATAAACCAGTACTTTTTGTTATAAAAGCTTTATGAATGCATGCAGAAAAACACCTACAGTAAAGTGTTACCAAATATTTTCTGTTGCAATCTTCAGTTGGCTCCTCTTATATTAAATGGATATAAAAAGTATTAGTGTGATATAATGCTTACTGAGAATGTAAGTGCAGTTTACATTCAGCCATAGAATCAATTACCAAAGAAATACATATTTTCAACTTCTGCAATTTACTTTTTTTCAGAACATAAAATTTACCCGATTTCAACGTCCCAAAAAAATACATATTTTCAACATCCGGTTAATACGTATTTTCACCTTTCATCCAGAACCCAATATTAACCTAACTTCAACATCTGGAAAACACCTTTTCAATGTAATTTTGCTTACTGGATATTAAGCTTGAAGTACGCGATGGACTGCTGATCGACGTGATAACTCATGAGGAACATTTCAACAGAAAAATMTAAGCATTGTTCCATACTTTTAAGTAAATTTGATACTCATGATTGGGAATAATAATTCAACAACCTCTCAGACTCACTGCAGAATTAAATGTTCAGCCATGTTCTCCAAACTTCAAATTTTGAAGTTGCTCCAAACGTCAAATTTCAAAGTGTTTTTCTTGCTCCTGCTGATCTATATTGTTCCAATTCTCCAAACGTCAAATTTTGAAGTCAAGGGTTAAGTTGAGGCACTCATTATGAATGGTTAAGGTTTGGGATAGGGCTAAAGCTTCTTCAGGATTGGTGGGTCCCCTGCGGGATGGTTGAGCTAATGTAGGCTAATGTGATTAGCATGAGGTTGTAAGTAACTGTCACGTTCCTGACCTTATTTTCCTTTGTTTAACTTTGTTTAGTTGGTCAGGACGTGAGCTGGGTGGGTAGTCTATGTTATGTGTTTCTATGTTGGGTTAAATGTGTTGCCTGATATGGTTCTCAATTAGGGGCAGGTGTTTGACGTTTCCTCTGATTGAGAACCATATTAAGGTAGGCTGTTCTCACTGTTTGTTTGTGGGTGATTGTCTTCCGTGTCAGTGTTTGTTACCACACGGGACTGTATCGTTTGTGCTAGTCTGTACCTGTTCGTGCGTTCTTCGTGTATATGTAAGTTCATATGTTCAGGTCGGTCTACGTCGTTTTTTGTTTTGTCATTTTCCAAGTGTGTACTTTGTGTTTCGTCTTGTCTGAATAAATTCATKATGTATTCCACCTACGCTGCATTTTGGTCCGATCCTTCTCGCCTCTCCTCATCCGAGGAGGAGGAAGAAATAGACGTATACTTTGCTACTATGGCCTATTTATTGCCATACCTCCTCATGTCATTTGCACACACTGTATATAGACTTTCTTTTTTTCTATTGTTGACTGTATGCTTGTTTATTCCATGTAACTCTGTGTTGTTTCTGTCGCACTGCTTTGCTTTATCTTGGCCAGGTCGCAGTTGTAAATGAGAACTTGTTCTCAACTAGCTTACCTGGTTAAATAAAGGTGAAATAAAAAATAAACAAATAAATGTCTGAAACACAGGCTTCCAGCAAGGGCAAGTTTGGGGCGTCACAATGTTTCATCGAAATGTACAGCTGTGTGTCATCCGCATAGCAGTGAAAGTTAACATTATGTTTCCGAATGACATCACCAAGAGATAAAATATATAGTGAAAACAATAAATGGTCCTAAAATGGAACCTTGAGGAACACCGAAATTGACAGTTGATTTGTCAGAGGACAAACCATCCACAGAGACAAACTGATATCTTTCCGACAGATAAGATCTAAACCAGGCCAGAACTTGTTCGTGTAGACCAATTTGGGTTTCCAATCTCTCCAAAAGAATGTGGTGATCGATGGTATCAAAAGCAGCACTAAGGTCTAGGAGCACGAGGACAGATGCAGAGCCTCGGTCTAACGCCATTAAAAGGTAATTTACCACCTTCACAAGTGCAGTGATGGAGTCTAAAACCAGACTGAAGCGTTTCGTATACATTGTTTGTCTTCAGGAAGGCAGTGAGTTGCTGCTTAACAGCAAGAATGGGAGATTTGATATAGGCCTATATATATATTTTTTTCTGGGTCAAGGTTTGGCTTTTTCAAGAGAGGGCCAAGCACAGGGAGCAGCTCTTTCAGTAGTTTAGTTGGAATAGGGTCCAGTATGCAGCTTGAAGGTTTAGAGGCCAGGATTATTTTCATCAATGTGTCACGCTGCGTGGTGCAGCGTTGTAAGCGCTTAAAAATAAACAATCGTGAAGCTTAACAGGGCTATAGTGCCACTAACAAAGATAACTACCCACAAATGCGAAAGGAAAAAAGGCTGCCTAAGTATGATTCCCAATCAGAGACAATGATAGACAGCTGCCTCTGATTGAGAACCACACCCGGCCAAACACAAAGAAATAGAAAACATAGAAATAAAGAAACTAGAATGCCCACCTTAGTCACAGATATAGTTGCGCTTGGTGACCTCTGACTGTTTCWTKCTAACATCGTTGGTGCCGACGTGGATAACAATATCCCTATACTCTCTACACTCGCCAGTTTTAGCTTTAGCCAGCACCATCTTCAGATTAGCCTTAACGTCGGTAGCCCTGCCCCCTGGTAAACAGTGTATGATCGCTGGATGATTCGTTTTAAGTCTAATACTGAGGGTAATGGAGTTGCCAATGACTAGGGTTTTCAATTTGTCAGAGCTAATGGTGGGAGGCTTCGGCGTCTCAGGCCCCGTAACGGGAGGAGTAGAGACCAGAGAAGGCTCGGCCTCTGACTCCCGACTCGCTGCTTAATGGGGAGACCGGTTGAAAGTTTGTCGGCTGAATGAGCGACACCGGTTGAGCATTCCTACAGCATTTCTCTCCAGAAGCCATGAGAAAGTTGTCTGGCTGCGGGGACTGTGCGAGTTGACTTATACTATTATCTGTACTTACTGGTGGCACAGACGCTGTTTCATCCTTTCCTACACTGAAACTACCCTTGCCTAACAATTGCGTCTGAAGCTGGGCTTTCAACACAGCTATCCTCGCCGTAAGGCGATCGTTCTCCTGTATATTATGCGTACAGCGACTGCAATTAGAAGGCATCATGTTAAATGTTACTACTTAGCTTTGGCTGGTGGAGGTCCTGATGAACCACGTCCAGATAAAGCGTCCGGAGGAGAAAAGTTGAATGAAAAAAAATGTTGAGTGAGTGAAAAACAAAAAAATATTAACAGTAATTAAAAAGTAAAAACCGTAAAGTTGTCAGGTAGCAAAGTAAGGTTGGCAACAAAACGCACAGCAGCACGTAGACAAGTCTGCAAGTTGTGACCGGAATATGCTGTTTAACCCCAAATGGAAAAAACAGTGGTGATGCGATAGTAGCCAACTAGTATAGCACAACTGAATGAAAACATCAAGTTTGCAGACGACACAACAGTAGTAGGCTTGATTACCAACAACAACGAGACCGCCTACAGGGAGGAGGTGAGGGCTCTCGGAGTGTGGCGTCAGGAAAATAACTTCTCACTCAACGTCAACAAAACAAAGGAGATGATCGTGGACTTCAGGAAACAGCAGAGGAAGCACCCCCCCATCCACATCGACGGGACAGCAGTGGAGAAGGTGGAAAGTTAAGTTCGGCGTACGTATCACTGACAAACTGAAATGGTCTACCCACAGAGACAGTGTGGTGAACAGCGCCTCTTCAACCTCAGGAGGCTGAAGAAATTTGGCTTGTCACCTAAAACCATCAAACTTTTACAGATGCACAATTGAGAGCATCCTGTTGGGCTGTATCACCGCCTAAAACCATCAAACTTTTACAGATGCACAATTGAGAGCATCCTGTTGGGCTGTATCACCGCCTGGTACGGCAACTGCACCGCCCACAACCGCAGGGCTCTCCAGAGGCTGGTGCGGTCTTCTCAAGCATCACCGGGGGCAAACTACCTGCGCTCCAGGACACATACAGCACCCGATGTCACAGGAAGGCCAAAAAGAACATCAAGGACAACCACCACCCGAGCCACTGCCTGTTCASCCCGCTACCATCCAGAAGGCGAGGTCAGTACAGCTGCATCAAAGCTGGGACCGAGAGACTGAAAAACAGCTTATATCTCAAGGCCATCAGACTGTTAAACAGCCATCACTAGCACAGTGAGGCTGCTGCCTACATACAGACTTGTAAGCACGGGCCACTTTAATAAATGGAACACTAGTCACTTTAAAAATGTTTACATATCTTGCATTACTCATATCATATGTATATACTGTATTCTATACTATCTATTGCTTCTTAGCCTATGCCGCTCTGATATTGCTCTGACATTGCTCATCCATATATTTATATATTCTTATTCCATTCCTTACTTAGATTTGTGTGTATTAGGTATTTGTTAGATATTACTTAGATATTGCTCCACTGTCAGAACTAGAAGCACAAGCATTTCGCTACACTCACAATAACATCTGCTTACCATGTGTATGTGACCAATAACATTTTATTTGATGCCACCAGAGGTCTCTACACAGCCCCCAAATCCAGAACAGACTATGGGAGGCGCACAGTACTACATAGACAGAGCCATGACTAAATGGAATCAAGTAACTCATCCAAGCAGTACAATTAGATTGAAAAAACAGAAAAAAAGACACCTTATGGAACAGCGGGGACTTTGAAGAAACATAGGCACAGACACATGCATACAAATGTAACAGATGTTTATCTACTCTACTTGCATTGTGTTTTGTCCAAATAAATCACCCCAGTCTGTGGTCCCAGTTGAGCATTATTTATTATCTGCTGTTGTTAAATAGGAAACAGCACGTTAGTTGTGCATGGCTTGATGATGTTGATGGCTGTCGATGGTAAAATCTGTAGCATGAAAACAACTGTGTTAGCAGTGGGCTTATGTGACCAGCATACTAGCTAACACACTTATATACAGCAATCATATACCAAAGCACATCCCAGAAAGCCCCTAAATCCCTAACAGGTACCATATACCCACACATGTATAAAATCAGCAATGTACAGCAAACTTGTACACACTGTAAAATAGAAAACAGTATTCAGAACGTGACCTACCCCTTGCCTCACATTTTCATACTGGGGAGACCTGCCGTTCGCGATCTCCCCCTATCTGCAAGCGGGGCCAATCACAACACGCCTTATTGTCATCAGAATTGAACAAACCAATAAGAATGCTTGAACATTAAATACACCTTTCTTTAGAGGCAAGTGGAAACATAACCAACCCTGTTACACAAACACACAATAACATACACTATACACACGTACACATAGATTTTGTGTTGTAGATATGTGGTAGTAGAGTAGGTTCCTGAGGGCTACACACTTAATATGTTGTGAAATCTGTTGTGAATGTATTGTCATGTTTTACATTTTTTTATAACTGCCTTCATTTTGCTGGACCCCAGGAAGAGTAGCCAAGGCAGCAGCTAATGGGATCCATAATAAATACAAATACAAACGTTACTTTAACAGGCTAGGTTAGCTAACGTTAGCTTGGTAGATTATAGCCACGTTAATGTTAGACAACAATACAAACCTAGTACACATACACCAAAGACACAGCTCACAGTGAATGGCAAAATGTTTTGCCTAACTGAAATTCCTTATCATCTCTGTTAACCAAGACCATGAGGAAGACTCACTGAAAGTTTGAAACACAGCATAACAAATCTGCTCAATTAGCTTATTCACTTGAAATATGCCCACTTCGGTTGATCAGCCCACTTCTGTTTACACATCACTTTCAAAGACTCTCCACACATGACTCTGAAAATGCGGCAAGTCAATAAAGTTATGCGCCACATTTCGTGTTTACTGGATGTACACTACAATGTATACTACAATAAATTAATGTACACTACAATACCAAAAGTATGTGGACACCTGCTCATCGAACATTTCATTCCAAAATCATGGGAATTAATATGGAAATGGTCCGTTGTTGCTATAACTGCCTCCACTCTTCTGGGAAGGCCACTAGATGCTGGAACATTGCTGCAGGGACTTGCTTCCATTCAACCACAAGAGCATTAGTGAGGTTGGGCACTAATGTTGGGCGAATAGGCCTGGCTCGCAGTTGGTATTCCAATTAATCCCAAAGGTGTTTGTTGGGGTTGAGGTCAGGAATGTCATGCTGTAGCATTAAGATTTCACTTCACTGGAACTAAGGGGCCTAGCCCGAACCATGAAAAACAGCCCCAGACCATTATTCTTCCACCATTAAACTTTACAGTTGGCACTATGCATCTCCTGGCATCCGCCAAACCCAGATTCATCCATRGGACTGCCAGATGGTGAAGCGTGATTCATCACTCCAGAGAATGCGTTTCCACTGCTCCAGAGTCCAATGGCYGCGAGCTTTACACCACTCCKGCCAACGCTTGGCATTGTGCATGGTGATTTTAGGCTTGTGTGCGGCTGCTCGGCTATGGAATCCCATTTCATGAAGCTCCCGATGAACAGTTCTTGTGCTGAAGTTGCTTTCAGAGGCAGTTTGGGACTATGTTGTGAGTGTTGCAACTGAGGATAGACGATTTTTATGCGCTATGCACTTTAGCACTCTGCAGTCCAGTTCTGTGATCTTCACTGCTTAGCCYTTGCTGCTCTTAGTTGTTTCCACTTCAAAATAACAGCACTTACAGTTGACCGGGGCAGCTCTATCGGGGGAGTAATTTGACGAACTGACTGACTTGTTGGAAAGGTGGCATCATAAGACGATGCCACATTGAAAGTCACTGAGCTCTTCAGTAAGGCCATTCTACTGCCAATGTTTGTCTATGGAGATTGCCTAGTGTGGCTGAAATAGTTGAATCCACTAATTTGAAGGGGTGTCCACATACTACTGTATATATTGTGTACGTTGCAAAACTGAAAACTATGTTTTGGTTGGTAATGTGAACCATAGATTAAGCTATAATACACACATATTTTATGTTTATAACTGTTTATTATAATTCAACAACAGGTGCATCCGGCGTTCTGTTTTCTAGTATGTGCAGTTTGRGCCACCTTGTGGACTCATGCTTTCAAGTTGCTGAAAAACCCCACTATTGATTGAGTTGCATTCACTCATACCATTCAATCCATTACTGAAGTTTAATCTATTACTTGTAAAACCAGATCAACTGTAGGCAACATTGAAAAGTAACCTATTATAATAATTAATATCAAACTAGAAAATATATTTACAAACCAATAGCTTAAGTAATTATTGTCAATCAAGTCGGCCCAGGTAGCCTATCGATATCACACTAAAGGCTATTATTTTCCATCAAGAAATTAGAGAAATAGTGTATGGAATCCAAACCCAGTGATACTGTATATTGACAGAAGTTTTTTTGAGCGGGGTTCTTGCATTTTGCGCATGGTTGCGTGCAAGGATTTAGAGGGAGGGGTGAAAAAGTTGCTGTGTCTCAAATCGACAATTGAGCATCACATGGCAGTCTTATGTCTAGCAAATGCATGTGCTGACAATCAGATCTCTCCTACACAAGTGAAACAAAATAACCTTAATTTAGGATTCTGCACACGTCAGAGTTGAGAGGGAGGGGTTTGGGGTCTGTTGCTGCTGATGCTGTGGTGTGGATATTGCGTTTATCTTTCTTCTAGTCATCGCCGCCTTCACTTCGTACCTGTCAACACCGGCGGCATTCGCGCCCTAGATGGCTGCACTTGGCAGTCCTTTGTGAGATTATTTTCCCGAGGATTTTTGACCTATAAGTAAACCATGACTGACCCAACGACACAAGATTCCTTTCCCGTCCCGGATCCCACAATCGTGGATCCTTCAGCTGTAAGAAACGGCGGATGCGCTCCGGAGGCGAACCTATCCAAAAGACCGAGTCAGGACGATCCTTTCAGTATGGACCGGGACCAAGAGATGAAAATCACGGACAGTGTTGAGGGACAAGGTAGTAAGTAATGCAGGGATTACAAACTTTATTGTTGTAAAAGTAAATCCCCACTTCGATGTGATTGATTGGCACTTCTGGACTTTACTTATAGGCCTACCATCTAGAAAGTGTTTTTTTTAAATATATAAATTATGAATTTGCTCAATTGTTAATGTGTTTTTCTAATAATTTACAACGTGCATAATAGCCTATCAAATACATGGAAATATGTCACACATTTCTTTGAGAGACAAATAATAGTCAAGCATTTTTCTTGTCATTATATTTATCAAGGTGTTAATTGAGTGTGACATCTATTTTTTCTGGATGAATCACAAAAACCCTTATGTGAATGTGTATAGGTTATCAAACAATACAAAAATGAATGTACATTCTGAGCCCTAACTCAGTCTGTAACATATATATATTTTAAGTTATTTTAAGAGAGATAATAAGATACAGTTTACAAAACAGTCCTGCAAGAGAGTAGAGTCTTTGGTGATGCAGTGGTTATGAAAATTCACTCAATATTCAGAAGTTGTCACTCTCTCTCTCTTTCACACTCAACTCGCTTACTCACTCACTCGCTCGCTCGCTCGCTCGCTCGCTCGCTGACACACACACCACACACACACACACACACACACACACACACACACACACACACACACACAACACACACACCCCCAAAAACCAAAAACCCCCCAAAAAAACCAACCAAAAAACCACAACACCACCACGACACACACACACACACACACACACACACAGGTTAGCACATACTCTTGTTTTAAGTCCCTGTTTGAAAGAATTGTGTTCACAACCACAAACTGTGCTATTGTCCTCAGAAAGGTGGTGAGGACATCATTAATCTTTACTTTATGGTCATGCAACATAATCATACATGATTAATATAGCTTATTTGAACTCAATACCTGACATAAATTCTATACATAACCTATGTTATATACACTTATAAAACTGGTTGTTTGGATCCTGGATGCTGATTGGACAAGCAGCGTTCCAAGCCGTGCTGTATTGGCAGTCACAGACACACACATATGCCTGCTAAAAGTTCCATCTGAAAATGATCACTACGCCCCCCTAAGAATATCATGTTCATTGTTGCTGTCCGAATCATCCAGTGGTGTAGTGGTATACCCACTTATTTTCCCGTGGGCGTTCCGTATACTCACTTCTTAATCCCCACTGATACGTACCAAAGTAGTGTAGTGGAGGTATACGCCGTTTTAATTAAGAAGGCTGATGGAACAGATCAGCATGTTTAGCTTAAAATGTTGATAAACTATTATTCCTTCACTTTTTAGTCGCGACAATGTACAGACAGACGGCGGTAGGCCTTCGCTTAAATGTTCCAAAATGCAATTTGCTGGAAAACAACGTTCTATAACGTGCACCGCACATGCGAGCGGTTTCATGGACAGAGATAGACATATCTTTTAGAAATTTAGAGAGAGGGGGGATTTAAACATGCAACAACTATCGTGGGTTGCTAATATGACTAGGATAATGCCTTTGGCTGCTAGACAATGAAAGACAGTTGAAAGAAAATCAATAGAACATTAGAAAGCATATGAGTAAGTCATACAAATAATTGCCTCCACGTTTCTATCGTGGGATTTTGGCTATGGGCTACTTTCAAGTAAGGTAGGCCTAAAACATGCCTCATAATATGAAGTAAAACGTCCAAGTTTCAAACAAATAAGGAATAACGTATATGTTTTCTAGCGATGCTAATGGTAGGCCTAACCATCTTCTGGTAGATGGAAAAGCTTTCCCAAAACCTTGTCTATTAAATGTTAACTACAGTAGCTACAAAGTAGCTTTGTCTGTCAGAATGATATCATGATTATTTGCATCAATCCAATAGCCATTTATTTTGCAAACTCCAACTCATGTGGTACAGAAACACCGCTAATCAAACAACAGTGCTAGGTGCTTCTACACTTTAATTAAGGGTAACTACACTTAAAAATAGAAATTTCTTACATTTTTCCAAGACCTCAAAAGTGGTCTCCTGATGTAGTTTGAGCATGGTTATGGACTTAGAACTGTGTTTCCCAACCCTGGCCCTCGTGTACCCCCAGCAGCACACATTATTGTTGTAGCCCTGGACAACCACACCTCATACAGCTCATTGAGGGCTTGATGATTAGTTGACAAGTTGAATCAGGTGTGCTTGTCCAGGGTCACAATAAAAAAAAAGTGTACTGTTGGAGGTACCCCAGGACCAGATTTGGGAAACACTGACTTAGGACATTCAATTTTTGTTTGTTGCTGTTAAAAAAAGTGTGACTTTTTTGAAAACCTGAAAAAAATTGGAAAAATCTGAAACCTGTGATTTTGATTTTTACAAGTATCTGTTTCAATGGTAGGATTACTAGTACCCTACTTGGACAGTACAGCTTGGGTTGGCCACAGGGCGCCTTTCCTTCACGGTGTTTGAATTAAAAAAATTATAATAATTCAGTATACCCACTTCTCCAGACACCACTATACCACTGGAATCATCTCTTGTAATTATCTTGTATTTATCCTAACTCACACATTATTTCCCCATGCTTCCAGCCTAGTATTTAGTTTGGTACAGCGGTGGTTAATATAACCCTGTCCAACCTCGGAAACAATGTTTCACTTTTGAATTTCTATTTCTGTAGTACCATACATAGAGTGAACGAGACAACCACGTTGCGTCGTGCATAAGAACAACCATTAGCTGTGTTATATTGGCCATATACCACACCACCTCGGGCCTTATTGCTTAATTCTTACATGTTCTATGTTTGAGCATCGTTCATTATTTTCCATAGAACGCATAGCCCCTCGTTGATTATCCTTTACATGATCTCGTTCACAAGTTTGATCATAATCCCTTTGTTATCCACATGGAGGCTTGAAAATTATAAAAAATATTACTGGATTGTCACGGATGCCTCTGGAACTTTCATTGCGCACACCTGGCCCCTATTCCCACTGATTGTATTTGTATATATGTGTCCTTTGTTCACCATGGTGGGGTTGATTATTGTTACTAGGTCCGTTGGTGCGTGTGAGTACCTGTGCTGTGTGTTTTGGGCTTTCGTGCCCTTGTGGATTGCACAGATGATTACGGGTCTCGTCCCAAGTGTTAATCATTGTGCTCGTGTGTGATTTATTCGAGGTACTCCTCGCTCTTTTGTTTGGGTTTCAACTCTGTGTTTTTGTATAGTGTTTGTTTGGTCTTCGTCCCCGTGTCTTTACACGGCACGCCGTAATTTGGGTGCAATAAATACCCCTATTACGCATTGCTGCGCCTGTCTCCCGAATCTCTTTATACCAACGTGACATGGATATGACCAAGGATATGACCAAGGCCCCAATTGTGCTTATCATAACTCCCACCCCCACTTGGCATTCATCTTTGTAATAGTGTGAGATTACACATGGGGGCCCCTTCCATGCCAAATTATTAACACATTTTCTTTTTTGCTTTATGCTGTAATATTTATATTTACGCTTAATGGAAATCCATTACCAATTGGGTCATATGATGACCAGAGCCGTTGTAATGAGATGGTAATAAGGTAATATAACATATAATTGCCCTAAAAATTATAGTATTTATCATCTCAATCTCAATCAATCTCGGTAGAAATTTTACAAATAGAGAGGTTCAAGATCCTCATAAGACATCACAGTAAAATAGAAGGATGTATTGCAAAAATAAACAATACAATGGTAGTGAACTGGGAAAGATGGGTTAGTCTGTGGACATCTGAGGGTTGGAATTAAGATTGGAGTGATTGGTTGATTGGCAGATGTGCTTGGATTCCAGTGCAATTAGGAAATAAACTTATATATAATTTTTATGTTTTCCATTAAGTCCTCCAACCAGGGGAGAGGGGGGTATCGGCATAATAAATAAAACAATACAGTATATATAAAAAAAGGGGATTAGAAATTATGCAAGTAATGTTACTTGATAGACTTCAATTCTATCTGCTTATTTCATAGCTGATTTATCCCCCCGCCCCCCGCCAAGGACCACCTACTCTAGTTCTGTAAGTATCTATCAAAAGCGTCTGTTGAAGACAGACAGGTAAAGTGGTGAATGAGGTGAAATCCTAACTTCCTTAAAAGGAGCCACTCACCTGCCCTCTGGTTATTCTCAAGCATGCTTCTCTTCCTCACACTCTTGCAAGCAGGGGAATGCGATGATTGATGTCACTCATATTATTAGTTCTCTTTCAAATACTTGACAATTTTTAAAATATTTTTTATATATATAGTCACATAAACCAGATAGGTGTAGTAAAATGTGTTAATTTACAGGGTCAGCCATAGTAGTACGCCACCCCTGGAGCAAATTAATGTTAAATTCCTTGCTCAAGTGCACATCGATAGATTTTTCACCTTGTTTGCGCATGTATTCAAACCAACGATCTTTGTGTTTCTTGCCCAATGCTCTAACCGCTAGGCTACCTGCCACCCTAATTTCACTGCATCACTATGGGGATATGGCCAACATCTGTATCGCAAAACATACTCCCCGAAGCCAGGGAAGTCCCAAAATCAGCAACCCTCAGAGGTCCCGAAACTAAGGGAGTACTGCCCCAAAAAGATGCAGAGACAACCCATTAAGGGAAAAACCTCATAACAAAGTGAGGGGAAGCCCAATACAAGGCGCATACAGTGCCAACAAGAAAATAGCTTCAAGTGTTTTGTCCAAATACTCATGGATTCTAGTAATAAAAGAATGGACGACCTGACCAGAGAGGTCCAGGACCTGAAGAACAGTTTGCAGTTTTCTCAGGGTCAGCTCGATGAGTTGAAACAGGAGAACGGCAAGAAGACAGCAATCTGTAAGTCATTGATAGAGGACATCAGTTCTGTGTATGAATCCATGATAGCAATGATTGTCTCGAGGGACAATCAAGGCAGAACAACATGGTTGTGGATGGAATTGCAGAATCTCCACATGAGACCTGGATGGAATCTGAGGACAAAGTGAGGGAAATGATCTCTGAGAAATTGAAGATGGACCACAGGAAGATTGAGGTGGAGCACGCCCACAGGACTGGAAAACCCACCCCTGGCCCAGGTGACAGACATAGGCCAATAGTGGTCAAGTTCCTGAGGTTCAAGGACAAGGTAGCTGTTCTGGAAAGAGCAAAGAACTTGAGAGGAACGTATATCTTCCTCAACGAGGACTATCCTGAAGCTGTGCGCCAGAAGAGGAAAGAACTGATCCCAGCCATGAAAGCTGCCAGAGTGCATGGGGACATTGCTTGCATCTGTTATGACAGGCTCATTGTCCACCCTCCCTCCCAGAAGCCTGGAAGGGATGAGAGAGCCAAGCCTATGGTTTCGTAGCGGGCGCACACACACACACACACACACACACACACACACACACACACACACACACACACACACACACACAACACACACACACACACACACACACACACACACACACACACACACACACACACACACACACACACACAATTGATTTATGGACTGCTGAAGGTATATGTTTTTCTCTTGCTTGCTTTGTTCTTTTCAGTTTTATGTCTATCTCTGATAAGGTTTTGAAATCAATAACTTGCTAACATCAGATAACATTCATATATTAGCCATTTATGAGACTCACTTAGATAATTAATTTGATGATACTTCAGTAGCAATACAAGGATATAACATCTATAGAAGAGACAGAATTATTTTGGGGAGGTGTTGCTGTATATATTCAGAGCATATCCCTGTAATGCTTAGAGAGAATCTTATGTCAAGTGTTATTGAAGTGTTGTGGTTGCAGGTTCACTTGGCACATCTAAAGCCTTTTCTTTTGGGGTATTGCTATGGGCCACAAGTGCTAACAGTCAGTATCTAAATAATATGGGTGAAATGCTTGATAGTGTATGTGATGTAAACGAGAGGTCTACTTTCTGGGGACCTGAATATTGACTGGTTTTCATCAAGCTGTCCGCTCAACAGGAAGCTTCTTACTGTATTCGTGCTGTAATCTGGTTCAGGTTATTAATCAACCTACCAGGGTGTTTACAAACACTACAGGAACAAGATCATCTACATGTATCGATCACATTTTTACTAATACTGTAGAACTTTGTTCTAAAGCTGTATCCGTACCCATTGGATGCAATGATCACAATATAGTGGCTATATCCAGGAAAGCCAAAGTTCCAACAGCTGGGCCTAAAATAGTGTATAAGAGATCATACAAAAGATTTTGCTGTGACTCTTAGGTGGATGATGTTAAAAATATGTGTTGCTCTGATGTGATTAATGAGGAGCATCCAGATGCTGCACTTTACACAATTTATGCAATTGCTTCTTCCAATTATTGATAAACATGCACCTGTCAAGAAACTGACTGTTAGAACTGTTAAGGCACCATGGATTGATGAATAATTGAAAAACTGTATGGTTGGAAGAGATGGGGCAAAAGGAGCAGCTAATAAGCCTGGCTGCACATCTGACTGGCTTACTTCTTGCAAATTGAGAAATGATGTGACTAAACTCAACAAAAAGAAGAATAAACTTTATTATGAAGCCAAGATCAATGATATAAAGAATGATTTTTTTTGAGTACTTTAAATGAAATTATGGGCAGAAAGACAAATTCAACTCCATCTTTCATCGAATCAGATGGCTTATTCATCACAAAACCATTTGATGTTGCCAATTATTTTAATTATTATTTCATTGGCAAAGTGGGCAAATTTAGGCAGGAAATGCCAACAATGAACAGCAATTGTATTCATGCATAAAAAAAAAAAAATAATGAAAGAAAAGCATTGCAAGTTTGAATTTTGTAAAGTTAGTGTGGGAGAGGTGTAAAAATGATTGTTATCGATCAATAATGACAAACCTCCTGGCATTGACAACTTAGATGGAAAGCTACTGAGGATGGTAGCTGACTATATAGCCACTCCTATCTGTCATATCTTTAATCTGTAAACTGTCTAGGTCAAAACATATAGATTCAATGATTGTAAATATGGGGAGAGGTCTAGCCGTAATAAAGAGATACTCTACTTTTTTGACACCACACTTCAAAAAGTATGTTCTGCTAGTTTTGTCTAATCTTGATTATTGTCCAGTCGTGTGGTCCAGTGCTGCAAGGAAAGACCTAGTTAAGCTGGCCGAGAACAGAGCGGTACGTTTTGCTCTTAATTGTAATCAGAGAGCTGATATAAATACTATGGATGTCTATGGAGTCTTTCTTGGCTAAGAGTTGAGGAGAGACTGACTGAATCACTTCTTCTTTTTATAAGAAACATTAATGTGTTGAAAATCCCAAATTGTTTGCATTGTCAACTTACACACAGCTCTGACACACACACTTACCCCACCAGACATGCCACCAGGGGTCTTTTCACAGTCCCCACATCCAGAACAAATTCAATAAAGCGTACAGTATTATATAGAGCCCTTATTGCATGGAACTTCTCGTATTGCTCAAATAAACAGCAAACCTGGTTTGAAAGAAACAGATAAAGCAAAACCTCGCGACACAACGCCTCTCCCCTATTTGACCTAGATAGTTTGTGTGTATGTACTGATATGTAGGCTACGTGTGCCTTTAAAAAAAAAAGTATGTCGTTCTGTCCTTGTCTATTGATGTTCTGTATTATGTCATTCTGTATTATGTTTCATGTTTTGTGTGGACCCCAGGAAGAGTAGCTGCTGCTTTTGCAACAGCTAATGGGGTTCCTAATAAAATACCAAATACCAACTGAGATATGTTCCAAAAACAGTTCCCAATAGGTAAACTCATCAGAATATTGTCCCAATGAGAGAAGAGCATGACACCCTTGCCCAAGCTCTCTTACAATCCAAGTTGATGCGAACCGCACGAACTGGACAGCGACAGGGACACCTTTCTAGGGAAGGCGACAGGTGAAAAGCCATAGTCTCCTAAGGTGCAACAATGCGAGAAGAAAAAAAATTGACCCGAGCCAAAGATGGGGTTCGGTACATTAACCTGAAAAACCTCTGGGCAGACTACAGGCGCGAACAGTGGCTGGTAGAGCACAGTCCAGACATACGCTTAGGGCAGTAGTAAAGCATAAGTTGGAGAAATATTATATCTCCAAGCTTTAAGCACAATAGACATGTCCCAGGACGAGCTAAAAGCTTAGCGACTGGGCATAAGCAACATGCCCCCCTTAGAGACGACACAACAGTTATGGATAAACTGTATAACTGTCGGGGCCTTGGCAGGCAGAGAAAGATTAACCTTCTCTCCATCCAAAAGATCCCGCAGGGAGTATAGGACCATGGAAAACAGAGTGTAGGAAGGAACAATCTGTATAGTCACACCACTTCTCCACAAAAAATGTAACAACTGTAAAACAGAGAGCGTGCATAAGAGGCTGGCACTCTTTTCCTACTCTCTTTCCCCCACCCTTTTTCTCTCATCGGCTATCCCCGAAGGCTAAAGTGTCCTAGCCTGACGACTTATACTAAATTCTTCCACTGCTCTATTGCTTGCTAAATACTTTAGTCTGAGACTGCCACTATTGAAGTCGTTGGTGGTGACGAGGGGCATGGGTGGTGTTGTACAAAACAAAGTCATCAGCGATTGGATTGTCTCTAACAAATCAGAATATCAAAGCCAATGACACATTTTCTAACTGCCTGCCACCGCTCAGTCAGACTGCTCTATCAAATCATAGACTTAATTATAATATAATAACACACAGAAATACGAGCCTTAGGTCATTAATATGGTCAAATCCGGAAACTATCATTTCGAAAACAAAACGTTTATTCTTTCAGTGAAATACAGAACCGTTCTGTATTTTATCTAAGGGGTGGCATCCCTAAGTCTAAATATTGCTGTTACATTGCACAACCTTCAATGTTATGTCATAATTATGTACAATTCTGGCAAATTAATTACTGTCTTTGTTAGGAAGAAATGGTCTTCACACAGTTCGCAACAAGCCAGGCGGCCCAAACTGCTGCATATACCCTGACTCTGACTGCACAGAACGCAAGAGAAGTGACACCATTTCCCTAGTTAAAATGAAATTTATGTTAGCAGGCAATATTAACTAAATATGCAGGTTTAAAAATATATACTTGGGTATTGATTTTAAGAAAGGCGTTGATGTTTATGGTTAGGTACACATTGGTGCAACGACAGTGCTTTTTTCGTGAATGCGCTTGTTAAATCACCCGTTTGGCAAAGTAGGCTGTGATTCAATGATAAATTAACAGGCACCGCATCGATTATATGCAACGCAGGACAAGCTAGATAAACTAGTAATATCATCAACCATGTGTAGTTAACTAGTGATTATGTTAAGATTGATTGTTTTTCATAAGGTAAGTTTAATGCTAGCTAGCACCTTACCGTGGCTCCTTGCTGCACTTGCATAACAGGTAGTCAGCCTGTCACGCAGTCTCTTCGTGGAGTGCAATGTAATCGGCCATAATCAGTGTCCAAAAATGCTGATTACCGATTGTTATGAAAACTTGAAATCGGCCCTCCCGATTAATCGGTCGACCTCTAGCATAAAGCAATCACAGGTGTTGATCAGGAGAGCTAAGACAACACCGGGTAAATGGCGATGGGCAGAGCGGATCAGTTAGGTACATATAGGACCTGAGTTGAAGGTTTGGGCCGACAGGTAAACAAAATGAAGTACCGTGTTATTGAAACAGTCCAGGGGGCATCAGCTGTGTAGCCGAGTGATCATAGGGTCAAAAGAGCAGCAATAGGCGAGTCAGGGTGCCGTTCGGTAGTCACTACTACGCTAGGCGAGCAGGGGACACAGCGTTCAGAAAAGCTAGCGGGCTTGGGCTAGTAAATGGTTCTTCGGCGACATCGTAACAGAATAGCCTGTTGAGACCACATCGGGCGATCACGTCGGCAGTCCAGTCGTGATGGATCGGCGGGGCTCCGTGTCGACAATAAAGGGTCCAGGCCAATTGGCAAAGGAGGTATTGTAGCCCTAGAATTAGCTGGTATATGGGCCTAGCTCGAGGCTAGCTCAAGGCTAGCTGGTGCTTACTTCAGGACAGAGGCGTTAGCTAACAGTAGCCACTCGTTTGGAGCTAGCTAGCTGCGATGATCCGGTGTAATGATCCAGAGCGGCAGGAATCCGGTGATATGGTAGAGAGAAGCAGTCTGATATGCTCTGGGTTGATATCGCGCTGTGCAGACTGTCAGGTGTCGTCTGAGCTAAGGCTGGCGGGTTACCGAGAAAAATGTGAAGACCATTAGCCGTGGCTAACAAAGACTAGTAGCTAGTTAGCTGACTAGCTCCTGTTGGGAGTTCCGGTTATAAGGAATAAAAATAGCAGATCCGTACCACATTGGGTGAGGCGGGTTGCAGGAAAGTATATTTAGTTTGTAGATAGAAAGTGAGATTAAGATATATACGAAAAAGACTGGCTATTTACACGGGATAAGACACGGGATAAGACAACGACAAATACACACGTTCTACTGCTACGCCATCTTGGGCATTTGTATCTTAGCTCTTCCATCCCAAACGGCATGGTCACCATGTTTTGGGATGGGGTCTCCCTGGGCCCTCATAGGGTTGTCTTGTCTACCAGGCTGCAGCAAGTCAGTCTGGATAGATGCAGCAAGCGGACTCTTTCGGGACAGAGCAGCCAGCGCCATGACATAAGACGTCAAGCAATAAAGCCTAAGGAAGAAGCAAACAACTGTGGCGCAGTATTCGTAATCCTGGGCAGCAGAACAGCTTCGTAACTGGTATGTCTTGGCCCTGCTCCATGAAGAAGGGTTTTCAAGAGCAAAGGCAGAGCAGGCTGCGTGAACCAATCGCAGTAAAAAGCGGTAAGATGAAAAGCCGAAGCTTTGTGGACTCCCAAGACTGCAGAGCCATGAGGCTAGCCAGTCGGTCTAGTTAACACAAGCAAATAAACATGGGTTAAACTTGATGAGAGAATGGAGAATGGCCCCGGTGATGTACTGGGCTGTACGCACTACCCTCTGTAGTGCCTTGCAGTTGCCATACCAGGCAGTGATGAAACATGTTGGTATTACAGACTCAGACAGGGAGAGGTTGAAAATGTCAGTGAAGACACTTGCCAGTTGGTCAGCGCATGCTCGGAGTACACGTCCTGGTAATCCGTCTGGCCCTGCGGCTTTGTGAATGTTGACCTGTTTAAAGGTCTTACTCACATCGGCTGCTTAGAGCATGATCACACAGTCGTCTGGAACAGCTGATGCTCTCATGCATTTTTCAGTGTTACTTGCCTCGAAGCGAGCATAGAAGTTATTCAGCTTGTCTGGTACGCTCGTGTCACTGGGCAGCTCTCGTCTGTGCTTCCCTTTGTAGTCTGTAATGGTTTGCAAGCCCTGCCACATCCGACGAGCATCGGAGCCAGTGTAGTACGATACGATCTTAGTCCTGTATTGACGCTTAGACTGTTTGATGGTTCGTCGGAGGTCATAGCGGGATTTCTTATAAGCTTCCGGGTTAGAGTCCTGCTCCTTGAAAGCGGCAGTGCGAATGTTGCCTGTAATCCATGGCTTCTGGTTGGGGTATGTACGTACAGTCACTGTGGGGACGAGGTCCTCAATGCACTTATTGATAAAGCAAGTGACTGATGTGGTGTACTCTTCAATGCCATCGGAGGATTCCCGGAACATATTCCAGTCTGTATTCCAATCTACTATCCCCCAAAGTTGATGTATTCTATTGGTGAACTTGTCCTTCTGTGAAATAAATATATATTTAACACTCTTTGTTTCTGTCCATTTTGAGCCTGTAATCGAACCCACAAATACTCAACTAGTCTAAAGAAGGCCAGTTTTATTCCTTCTTTAATCAGTACAACAGTTTTCAGCTGTACTAACATAATTGCAAAAGGGTTTTCTAATGATCAGTTAGCCTTTTAAAATTATTAACTTGGATTAGCTAACACAACATGCCATTGGAACAAAGGAGTGATGGTTGCTGGTAATGGGCCTCTGTATGCCTATGTAGATATTCCATAAAAAATGTGCTGTTTCCAGCTACAATAGTCATTTACAACATTAACAATGTTTACACTGTATTTCTGATCAATTTGATGTTATTTTAATGCACAAAAAATGTGCTTTTCTTTCAAAAACATGGACATTTCTAAGTGACCCAAACTTTGAATGGTAGTGTACATGTTAGATATAACATATCTGTGTCTGTGTGTCTACAACTGCGCCTTTCTGCTCCTCATAGATTTAAGCTGAGGTTTCAGAGTCTTCAGACCCCCATCATGTGTTACTTGGAATCACCCCAACCAATCAATTCAGTGTGTTGACTCATTTAGGAGTGTTTTTAATTGACAGCTGGCAATATGGGAGACTGTGGGGAGGAGTGGAATGTCAGAGTGAATTGACATTCTGTTGGATCTACCTTTTGAAAGGGAGGGTGCAATGGGTTTTATTCATATAATTTATTAACATTCTAAGAGAGATTATACTCATAGCCTAGAGTGTCATGGGAATCTAATTACCTATCCATTAGAGGGAGAAAATTGGAATTACTGCCAATATGAGTATGTTGAACATTCTGAATCTATTCAATCCACAAAATCAACATGGATGGAAAATCTATGTATTTCTCTGGGATGAATCAAACACTAGCCACTACGTATACAGTGATCTTTACCCTCAGTAGTTCTGGGAAAGGGAAAGTGTGAATCATCCAATGTATGCTGTTTATCATCATGACGGCAAATGTAGTGTGTGTGTGTGTGTGCATGTGTCTACAGAGGGGTTTGTTGGGCACATGCTTCCACTGCTGATCCTAGATGTGGATCATGTGAGTTGAACGAGGCTGCATCCTTCCCTGCTGCTCTCTCACTCACTATACACACACACACACACACACACACACACACACACACACACACACACACACACACACACACACACACACACACACACACACACACACACACACACACACACACACACACACACACACACACACACACACAGCTGATTGCAGGTCAGTGCTCAACAAGTGATAAGATCTGTTGGGTCCTGATGACATTCAAATCAAGTCAAATCAAATTGTATTTTTCACATGCGCCGAATACAACAGGTGTAGACCTTACAGTGAAATGCTTACTTACAAGCCCTTAACTAAAAATGCAGTTTGAAGAAAAATGAGTGTTAACTAAAAAATAGATACAAATTAAATAAATAAAAGTAATAAATATTTAAAGAGTAGCAGTAAAATAACAATAGCGAGGCTATATACAGGGGTACCGGTACAGACTCAATGCAAATAGTCTGGATAGCCATTTGATTAGCTGTTCAGGAGTCTTATGGCTTGAGGGTAGAAGCTTGTTAAGAAGCCTTTTGGACCTAGACTTGGCGCTCCAGTACCGCTTGCCGTGCGGTAGCAGCGAGAACAGTCTATGACTAGGGTGGCTGGAGTCTTTGACAATTTTGGCCCCAGTGATGCACTGGGCCGTACGCACTACCCTCTGTAGTGCCTTGCGGTTGGAGGCCGAGCAGGCAGTGATGCAACCAGTCAGGATGCTCTTGATGGTGCAGCAGTATAACTTTTTGAGGATCTGAGGACCCATGCCAAATCTTTTCAGTCTGAGGCTTTGTCGTGCCCTCTTCACAACTGTCTTTGTGTGTTTGGACCATGATAGTTTGTTGGTGATGTAGACACCAAGGAACTTGAAGCACTCAATCCCAGAACTTATTCCAGGCTGTGCTAGAAAAATTGTCCTATAGCTTAGCATCTAACCACTTTTTTATTGACCGAGTCACTGGTGCTTCCTGTTTTCGTTTTTGCTTGTAAGCAGGCATCAGGAGGATAGAATTATGGTCAGATTTGCCAAATGGAGGGTGAGGGAGAGCTTTGTACGCGTCTCTGTGTGTGGAGTAAAGGTGGTCTTGAGTTTTTTTCCCTCTGGTTGCACATTTAACATGCTGGTAGAAATGAGGTAGAACTGATTTAAGTTTCCCTGCATTAATGTCCCTGGCCACTAGGAGTGCCACCTCTGGATGAGCGTTTTCCTGTTTTCTTATGGCAGTATACAGCTCATTTAGTGTGGTCCTAGTGCCAGCATCAGTTTGTGGTGGTAAATAGACAGCTAGGAAGAATATAGATTGGTAAATAGTGTGGTCTACAGCTTATCATGAGATGCTCTACCTCAGGCGAGCAAAACCTCGAGACTCCCTTGGATTTCATGCACCAGCTGTTTACAAATATATACAGACCGCCACCCCTTGTCTTACCAGAGGCAGCTGTTCTATCCTGCCGAAAAAGTGTAAAACCCGCCAGCTGTATGTTATTCATGTCGTCGTTCAGCCATGACTCGGTGAAACATAAGATATTACAGTTTTGAAATATTCCGTTGGTAGGATATACGTGCTCGTAGTTCATCTGTTTTATTATCCAATCATTGTACATTGGCTAATAGGACCGATGGTAAAGGCAGATTACCCACTCGCCGTCGGTTCCTTACAAGGCACCCAGACCTACGTCCCCGATATCTCTGTCGCTTTCTCCTGCGAATGACGGGGATGAGGGCCTTGTCGGGTGTCTGAAGTAAATCCTTTACGTCCAACTGGTTAAAGAAAAATATCTTATTCCAGTACGGGGTGAGTAATCTCTGTCCTGATATCTAGAAGCGCTTTTCGGGTCATAAGAGACGGTGGCAGAAACATTATGTACAAAATAAGTTACAAATAACGCGAAAAAACACACACAATAAATCTGTAAAATGGCAGCCATCTCCTCCGGCGCCATTATTCCTGCCTCCCACTGAATACAAATCAATGAATGAAGGGACTGGGAGAAGAGCTGTGAATATTCTGTGAAAATTCTATCACTATTGTCCTCCCAGGCAATTTCTCAGAGAGAGTGCCCTTGTCCCCTAGCATGGGACTGTTAGGATCAGAATAAAATGAGAGGAGGGGTTCCCATGTTGTTTTCCACCCTTATGATATCACTACATGACTTTGCAATCTCCTGTCAGTCAGTGTGTATAAAATGTTAAGTCTTACTGCTCATTCACACGAAGCCACATGACAATGGAGAAGGAAGCCACGCCAGATTCACAATCCCAATATCTAGTAATTCTCTCTCTGTGCCTTTTCTTCTCAGGAGTCTGTCTTCATGGGTCCATGATCACACCGCCACTTGTCAGCACACTGTATTTAACTTCGCAACAGCAAACTTAATTCATCCTTTATCAAAAAGAGCAGCAAATTAGTGAGCCCTGCCGTGTCCTGAGAAACAATTTAGTCAAGCTAATTAAATGTAGCTGTGTTGTACCTTGCTCTCAGTGAGTCATGCACCCTTTACCTCCCTACAACACCTAGCAAATTACATATTCACTGACCCAGTGCTTTCTTTGCTAGCTGGGACAGGAGGAGAGGGAGAACTACTCCATTGTGGTTTGAAGCAGTGTTAATTAGCTCTTGTTGTGGTGTATTCTTCTCCTGCCTTTGGTTTGACGTGCATGGAGGCTGCCATTAACCACCAGTTTCTCACCTCTCTACAGGCCTGCTGGAAAGCAGCATGCGACTAAAGCCCCACGAGGCTCAAAACTACAGGAAGAAGGCATTGTGGGTGTCTTGGATCTCCATCGTGGTGACACTCATCCTGGCAGTGGCAGCGTTCAGTGAGTACATACCATTAAATGGTGTCCTTCAATGGTTTAGTGTACCCTGGTGTCCTTCAACTGTTTTATATTGTTAAGTGAATGTCCCTGAGTGACTGTGGTTCCAGATGTTTCTTGATGAGCATTGCTATTAGGTTTTTAACTTGGTGCTCATGGTGAAGAGTGACAGAATATTTTTATTGCAAAAAAGGCTATACTGTAATATTTTGTTGTCAGTATGTTTGTTACACTCAATTATAACTCAGTCCAACAATAAAAAGACCAGAAGAAAGAATGAGAGGGGGAAAAAACGTGGATAGTCTTTTGAAGCATTTGTAAGCTAAACCAACCTGCCACTAAATTTCTGGCCCATTGGCACTACTGTACAAAACAACAGAAAGATAACTTTGCAATCAGACAGAACAGAAGACCAAATCTAACTCTTGTTCATAAATATTGTAGAACATAATTATTTTGAAGCCTTCACAATGCACTGTGAAAAAAGAAAGCAGGCCTATGAACTACAATTCGGGAAAATACTCTTGCAGTGCTGCCATTCATTGCTAGTCGCGTCATGTCAAAAAGTTCACTTCATGAGGACTCATTCTGTTTGGTGTATTTTGGTGTTTAGATTCAAGAGATAAAGAAGAGAGAGATTGTCTCTTCAGGTTCAAAGCACACTAGGGCATTCCATTCCAACTTCCTGTTACAAGTCACTCTAGGGCCCTTGAACTTTCCTGTGACCTTCGACACCATGAAAAGGGGCCAGGGTTGTCTTTATGGTGTGGTGCATTCACTTGGCAGGTTTGACTTTTAAATATCTCTGTGAAAGGCAGCGGTGTCATCATGTAACCTTTTCAAGCTTTCTTCCGAGGAGGATGTCTTTTGTCCTCTTTCAGGTGTAACTGTCTCTCACCTCAGTGTTTTATATTACAGTTGTATTGCCATAAACGGCCTTGCGTGACTCAAAGTACAGCTTACTGTTGCTAGCTGCGAACAGCTGTGGCTCAGAATCAACATTTTGTTTCCTTTCATAAACCAGCTTTTGATTGTACGAAGTAGTTGCACAAAGTGGACCATCTTTAAACTGGCTCAGTCATAAGTGTCTGTAAACTCAACAGAAAAATAGAATATAAAACGTTGGAGGTTTGGAGTAGACAAAATCAAATCAAATCAAATTGTATTGGTCACATACACATATTTAGCAGATGTTGCAGGTGCTGTGAAATGCTTGTGTACCTAGCTCCAACAGTGTAGTAGTATCTAAAAATTCCCAACAATACACGCAAATCTAAAAGTAAAAGATTGGTATTAAGTAATATATAAATATTAGGACGATCAATGTCGGAGTGGCATGGACTAAAATACTTCAGAATAGAATACAGTATATACATATGAAATGAGTAAAGCAGTATGTAAACATTATTAAAGCGACTAGTGTGCCATTATTAAAGTGACCAGGGATTCCATGTCTATGTATATAGGTCAGCAGCCTCTAAGTTGCAGGGTTGAGTAACCGGGTGGTAGCCGGCTAGTGATGGCTATTTAACAGTCTGATGGCCTTGAAATAGAAGCTGTTTTTCAGTCTCTCTGTGGATCTATTGGGGCGGTAAGCAAATTGAAGTGGGTCTAGGATGTCAGGTAAGGTAGAGGTGATAGGATCCTTAACTAGCCTCTCAAAGCACTTAATGATGACAGAAGTGAGTGCTACAGAGCGATATTCATTTAGTTCAGTTACCTTTGCTTTCTTGTGTACAGGAACAATGGTGGACGTCTTTAAGTAAGTGGGGACAGCAGACGATGTGCCCTTGAGCAAGGCCCTTCACTCTAATAGGAAATTCAGATCTATCCAAATAGCTTGATTGTCCACATGGTAATGAGTATCTACAGTGGAATAAACCTAATGTATATTCTAATGTTGCACCTTCCAGAATAGTGGCGTTTGTTTATTTTTTATTACATTTTTATTTCACCTTTATTTCATTTAACCAGGTAGGCCAGTTGAGAAAAAGTTCTCATTTACAACTGTGACCTGGGCAAGATAAAGCAAATCAGTGCGACAAAAACAACAACACAGAGTTACACATGGGATAAACAAACGTACAGACAATAACACAATAGAAAAATCTGTATACAGTCTGTGCAAATGAAGTAAGGAGGCAAGGCAATAAATAGGCCATAGTGGCGAAGTAATTACAATTTAGCAATTAACACTGGAGTGATAGATGTGCAGATGAGGATGTGCAAGTAGAAATACTGGTGTGCAAAAGAGCAGAAAAACAAAAACAAATATGGGATGAGGTAGGTAGTTGGGTGGGCTATTTACAGATGAGATGTGTACAGCTGCAGCGATCGGTAAGCTGCTCTGACAGCTGATGCCTAAAGTTAGTGAGGGAGATATGTCTCCAACTTCAGTGATTTTTGCAATTCGTTCCAGTCATTGGCAGCAGAGAACTGGAAGGAAAGGCGGCCAAAGGGGGTGTTGTCTTTGGGGATGACCAGTGAAATATACCTGCTGGAGCGCGTGCTATGGGTGGGTGTTGCTATGGTGACCAGTGAGCTGAGATAAGGCGGAGCTTTACCTAGCAAAGACTTATAGATGACCTGGAGCCAGTGGGTTTGGCGACGAATATGTAGCGAGGACCAGCCAACGAGAGCATACAGGGCGCAGTGGTGGGTTGTAAATGGGGCTTTGGTGACAAAACTGATGGCACTGTGATAGACTGCATCCAATTTGCTGAGTAGAGTGTTGGAGGCTATTTTGTAAATGATATCGCCGAAGTCAAGGATCGGTAGGATAGTCAGTTTTACGAGGGTATGTTTGACAGCAAACGTGAAGCAGACTTTGTTGCGAAATAGGAAGGCAATTCTAGATTTGATTTTGGATTGAAGATGCTTAATATGAGTCTGGAAGGAGAGTTTACAGTCTACCCAGACACCTAGGTATTTAAAGTTGTCCACATATTTTAAGTCAGAACCGTCCAGAGTAGTGAAGCTAGTCGGGCGGGCGGGTGCGGGCAGTGAAGCGCATGCATTTAGTTTTAGTAGAATTTAAGAGCAGTTGGAGGCCATGGAAGGAGTGTTATATGGCATTGAAGCTCGTTTGGTGGTTTGTTAACACAGTGACACTTGACAATTACATGTAAATGAGGCAATGTCTCATCTGTTAGACAAACGGTAGGCAATTTGTGGTTGTTAGTAGTAGTGGTCCTCTGTAGCTCAGTTGGTAGAGCACGGCACTTGCAACGCCAGGATAGTGGCTTTCAGTTCCAGGGACCACCTGTATATGAACTGTATGCACGCATAACTGTAAGTTGCTTTGGATAAAAGTGTCTGCTAAATGGCTTGTGTTATACTGAACAAAAATATAAATGCAACAATTTCAAAGATTTTACTCTGTTACAGTTCATATAAGGAAATCAGTAAAAAAAAAAAGAATTGGCCCTAATCTATGGATTTCACATGACTGGGAATACAGATATGCATCTGTTAGTCACAGATATCTTTAAAAAAAAAGATAGGGGTGTGGATCACAAAACCAGTCAGTATCTGGTGTGACCATTTGCCTCATGCAGCACGACACATCTTCTTCACATAAAGATTATGGGAATGTTGTTCCACTCCTCTTCAATGGCTTTGCCAGGTTGTTGGATATTAGCAGGAACTGGAACATGCTGTCGTACACATCGATCCAGAGCATCCCAAACATGCTCAATGGCTAACATGTCTGCTGAGTATGCATGCCATGGAAGAACTGGGACATTTTCAGCTTCCAGGAATTGTATACAGATCCTTGTGACATGGGGCTGTGCATTATCATGCTGAAACATGAGGTGATGGCAGCGGATGAATGGCACGACAAAGGGCCCCAGGATCTCGTCAGGGTATCTCTGTGCATTCAAATTGCCATTGAAAAAATGCAATTGTGTTCTTTGTCCGTAGCTTATTCCTGCCCATACCATAACCCCACCGCCACCATGGGGCACTCTGTTCACAACGTTGACATCAGCAAACCGCTTTCCCAGAACAAGGTGCATCTGTTTAATGATCATGCTGTTTAATCAGCTTCTTGATATGCCACACTTGGATGGATTATCTTGGCAAAGGAGAAATGCTCACTAACTGGGATGTAAACAGATTTGTGCACAACATTTTGGAGAACTAAGGAATCTTTTATTTCAGCTCATGAAACATGGGACCAACACTTTACATGTTGCATTTATATTTTTGTTCAGTGTATATAATCATATCTCTGTGGGATTGTGTGATGCCTGATGATGATTGAAAGTGTTTTAATTATTGTGCCTGCTCTATCTACAGTAGTCTATGCCTTCGAAGGTTAAATACGGTGTATTACTGTTCTGCGTGCCTGCTGAGAGAGCACTGTATAATAGCAAAGCTGCTTCATATTCAAAGACGCGTTTCTTCACAACAAGCTGATTTAAGAAAGCCTACAGCCCTGTTAGGGATTGTCTGAGGAATCTGGATGGTGACAAATGGTGTGCTGCTCGATTAATCTGTCCCTCTGTCCGGTTCCATTTGATGCTATGTGAGGAGGGAGGGAGAGAGAGAGGGAGAGAGGGAGAGAGAGAGAGAGGTAGGGGCAGAGGGAGGGAAGGAGAGAGAGATGGGAGAAGCAGGAAGGAGTAGATGAGAAGGAGAGAGATTGGGATAGAGAGTGAGATAGAAAGAGGGATAGAGATAGGGATATAGAGAGGGAGAGACAGAGAGAGGGTGAGACAGATAGAGAGAGAAAGCGGGAGAGATGGGGAGAGAGGGAGCGAGAGAGAGGAGGATGAATAAAGCACATCAGTGCAATCTCTGTTATGGGTGGTCCAAATTATTCCCATCTGAATGAGGAGAGAGCTAGTTTGGCTGAGAAAACAGTCGCTCCCTCCTTTTATCCATCTCTCACAGCAGTAATTGGCTTGGTTTTAACCCAGTTATAGTCTGAACACAAGTTAAAAATAAACACTCAATGATTCTGGCTATTGAATCGGGCCAGCAACATAACACCCTGCATCCCACTGCTGACTTTTCTCTGAAGCTAAGCAAGGATGGTCCTGGTTGGCCCCTGGATGGGATACCAGAATCCAGATTGGGAATCACACACGAAGTGGTGTTGGAGAGTGTTGGAGAGCCAGTAGGAAGCACACTTACCTCTGGTCTAAAGAAATATCCCAATGCCCCTGGGCAGTGATTGGGGACAGTGCCCTGTGTAGGGTGTCCCACGTTAGACGGTTGTTCTGACTCTCTGTGGTCACTAAAGATCCCATGACAATTGTCATAAGAGTAGGGGTGTTAACTCCGGTGTCCTGGCTAAATTCCCAATCTGGCCCTCATATCATCATGGCCACCTAATCATCCCCAGCATCCAATTGGCTCATTCATCCCCCCTCCTCTCCCCTGGAACTATTCCCCAGGTCGTTGCTGTAAATATGAATGTTTTCTCAGTCAACTTACCTGGTAAAATAAGGGTTCAATTAAATTGGCTATCCAGTTCACATTAAACGGATTCTCTGGTACTTTTGTATACTTTTTAGCCAGTAGTTCTGAAAGTAGCGCCCACAAGCCAAAAGTGGTCTCCTAAAATTGTGTACTACATCACATATGTGCAGATAATGTGCACCAAGTCATTGCTCTCTCTCTCTCCCTCTGTCGTGTGTGATTCTTGGCTGGAACTTGAATTGCTAGGGGGCTGGCCCATGTAGGGGGAAATGTAGGGAAAATGGTGAAGCACCGCTTCCAGAAAACAGTTGCTTTCAAACTAGGGATGTCTTGGCTAATTGAGGTAAGACAGTGATTATGCATGTATGAACTACACATTGATACATCCACCCCAAAGTGGTTTAAAAAAGACTTAGTAGTCCCCAAATACCGGAGTCTTTAAGATAACTTTGTGCACATAAGGGACATTCTCTTGCAGGTACTAAAACAGTTAAATGTGGTAGCTAGTGCAGGCAAATGTTCACAGGAATCTATATATTGTGTATTGGACATCAGATCTGAAGAATTAATTATCTTATTTGAGACCACTTATGTCTTAGAGGTAGCCCTTTAACTAGAATCATTGGCCTTCAACTTGGTGCTGTGTTTTCCTATGTTGCTCCTAGACCTCCAGCTTTCCCCTTGGTTTTAAATAAAACATTAGCTGGCTTTCACAAACCGCTGTGCCGCCAGGCTTAGTGCACTTCGCCTCATCCTTCTCCGTTCCCTCTGTTTTCTAATCAACTTCAAATCTAATAATTTCAGCCAAAGTGCAGCATCAAAATTGCTTTTAGAGCACAGGAGTATAAGGGAATGAATACCTTCACATCTTTAGAAGATACTGTTCATATTCCATTCGTATAAAAGGATATTGTCATATAATATTCTGTTCTTTGAAGTGGATGAGGCAAACAATGCCTTCAGAAAGTATTCACACCCCTCGACTTTTTCCACATTTTGTTGTGTTACAAAGTCGAATTAAAATGGATTTAATTGTCATTTTTTTGTGAACAATCTACACAAAATACTCTGTAATGTCAAAGTGGAAGAAAATATCTAACATTTGTATAAAAAATATATAATGTCAAATAAAACAGTCATATATCTTGATTAGATAAGTATTCACCCCCCTGAGTCAATAAATGTTAGAATCACTTCGAGTCTTTCTGGGTAAGTCTTTAAGAGCTTTCCGCACCTTGATTGTTCAACATTTGCCCATTATTCTTTTCAAAATTCTTCAAGCTCTGTCAAATTGGTTGTTGATCATTGCGAGACAACCATTTTCAGGTCTTGCCAAGGATTTTCAAGCAGAAGTTTAAGTCAAAACTGTAACTCGGCCACTCAGGAACATTCAATGTCTTCTTGGTAAGCAACTCCAGTGTAGATTTGGCCTTGTGTTTTAGGTTATTGTCCTGCGGAAAGGTGAATTCATCTCCCAGTGTCTGGTGGAAAGCAGACTGAACCAGGTTTTCCTCTAGGGTTTTTGCATGTGCTTAGCTCCATTCCGTTTCTTTTTTATCCTTGCTGATTACAATAACATGATGCAGCAACCACTATGCTTGAAAATATGGAGAGTGGTACTCAGTAATGTGTTGTATTGGTTTTGCCCCAAACATAACACTTTGTATTCAGGAGAAAAGGTTAATTACTTTGCCATATGTTTTGCAGTATTACTTTAGTGCCTTGTTGCAAACAGGATACATGTTTTGGAATATTTTTATTCTGTACAGGCGTCCTTCTTTTCACTCTGTTATTTAGATTAGTATTGTGGAGTAACTACAATGTTGTTGATCCATCATCAGGTTTCTCCTATCACAGCCATTAAACTCTGTAACTGTTTTAAGGTCACCGTTGGCCTCATGGTGAAATCCCTGAGTGGTGTCGTTCCTCTCTGGAAACTGAGTTAGGGAGGACGCCTGTATTTTTGTAGTGACTGGGTGTATTGATACACCACCCAAAGTGTAATTAATAACTTTACCATGCTCAAATGGATATTTAATGTCTGCTTTAATTGTTTTACCCATCTACCAATAGGTTCCCTTCTTTGCGAGGCATTGGAAAACCTCCCTGGTCTTTGTGATTGAATCTGTGTTTGAAATTCACTGTTTGACTGAGGGACCTAACATATAATTCTATGTGTGGAGTACAGAGATGAGGTAGTCATTCAAAAATCATGTTAAATTATTATTGCACACAGAGCGAGTCCATGCAACTTATTATGTGACTTGTTCTCAACATTTACTCCTGAACTTGTTTGCCGAAGGGGTTGAATACTTATTGACTCAAGACACTTCAGCTTTTCATTTTTTATTAATATGTAAAAAATTTGACATTATGGGGTATTGTGTGTAGGCCAGTGACACAAAGGTTCAATTTAATCCATTTGAAATTCAGGCTGTGACTCAACAAAATGTGAAAAAAGTCAAGGGGTGTGAATGCTTTCTGAAGGTACTGTATATTTTAATCTAATGCTATTTAGGTTTGTTTCCAACAATAAAGCTTTACATTCCATGGTGAAATTACAATGTGGTGTCGTGAAAAGATTAAACCTTGTTCGAACATAAATGTACCTGAGGTCATTACTCACACAGTATTCAGGGATTTGACTATGACTGGTCCCAGATTTCATGCCAAATACCATAGAGTTGGTAAAACAGCACAACGAGATCTGGGACAAGGCTTTGGAATGTGAGTGACACTTGGAAGGAAAGCTTCACTATAGTTGCTGGGCAGCTGAACATGACAGATGGGTGGAAAAGACACATTACAACGGAAGGCAGTCCACCCCCATTCTGTCTGAAAGCTCTGCTAAACTGTTGGTGATTATCTGTGTCCTAAATGGTACCCTTTTCCTATATGGCTCTGGTCAAAAATAGTGCACTATATATGTACATGTAGGGAATAGGGTCCCTATTGGGACTCCCTCAAAATATATTTTTTAGAGAGACAGACAGATGTACAGGAGTCTGGAGGGAATGCAATACCTCATTTGTAGCTTTGAAAACACCCAGCAAAGGAAAACATTCTCACCGGCGCAGCCATTCATCTTGTCGCCTTTTGCTTGGTGGAAAACATGATTATTTATTCATTTGTTTTTCTTTCCTGTAACCTATTTGTGTTGGTAAATGTCAAAACAACAGGGAGAGATGGACAACAAGGCATGGTGAATAAAAATGGAATCCATTTGTGTCTATAATTAGAGGGGCCAATGTGTGACATCAGGGTTAAAATTTCTAAATGGTTTGATATACATTTAAATATAATTTTCTTGCAGCTTCACATGTGCAGTTACATTAATACAATTCTAGGTAGGCACAATGAGACCATAAATCCACCTAGCAACAACAAAACATCTACATGTCATTCAAAATGTCACAAGAAACATGTTTCTTTGTCATGCCTAGTTGCCAGGTCTTTTTGTGCTTTAGTAAACTTCTCTATAATGTATAGCCATGCTAAACATTCCTGAATAATGAAAAAGATAAATAACAGCATTTCTATATGTTTTAATAGTTGATATAATAATGGAATATAATACAATTATATAATACAATGGGTTCTGTCAACAAAATCATTTATAACCACACTTATAACCAATAATGAAATCATTATAATAAGTTAACTCTTCAAGCATTGTGTGTGTGTGAGTCTGTCTGAAAACTAGCCATCAAATTCTTGCTTCCTCTGTCCTTCCTCCACTCCTTGTCTCTCCTTGAAAATGCATTGTAGCCTGAGGAGAAGGACCTTCACCCCTCACCCCCAAAGTGCTTTGAGAGGGATGAGAGGAATGGTGAAAAAAAGGGGAGAATCTCAATTGCATTTCCTTGCTGCCTCACATCCTCTCTCCTCGCCTCCTTCTTAAAATCCATTGGATAAGAAGGTGAGAGGGGAAGGACCGCTGACATTCTCATCCAATCGGTTTTGAGAAGGAGATGAGGAGAGAGGATGTGACGAATCAGGGAAATACAATAAAAATTATACCAAACACAGAGGAAGTAAGTATTTGACAGCTATTAAAGCCCCCATGCAGTCTTTCTAATTGTATTTTTAAATCATCACTGTATGTCTAATAAATCCCTCCAAAATATTTGTCTCTTGAAATGCTCAGTCTGATCGTGTGGGTGTTATGAAACAAATTTGAAGATATTTACATACACAGCCCTGATCTGCTGATAGGATTGTCTAGAGAGCCTACCCCCTTACCAAGATGAACAGTCATTGGTGTATTATAATCAGATCACATTGTGACGTCATGATGTTCCAGAAGGACAACCATCTCTGCAGCACTCCACCAATCAGTCCTTTATGGTAGAGTGGCCAGACGGAAGCATCTCCTCAGTAAAAGGCACATGACAGCCCGGTTGGAGTTTGCAAAAAGGCACTTAAAGGACTCTCAGACCATGAAAAACAAGATTCTCTGGTCTGATGAAACCACGATTGATCTATTTGGCCTGAATGACAAGTGTCACGTCTGGAGGAAACCATGCACCATCCCTACGGTGGAACATTGTGGTGGCAGTATCATGCTGTGGGGATGTTTTTCAGCGGCAGGGACTGGGAGACTAGTCAGGATTGAGGGAAAGATGAACAGAGAAAAGTACAGAGAGATCCTTGATGATAACCTGCTCCAGAGCGATCAGGACCTCAGACTGGGGGCGAAGATTCACCTTCCAACAGGACAACGACCCTACGCAGGAGTGGCTTCGGGACAAGTCTCCGAATGTCCTTGAGTGGCCCAGCCAGAGCCCAGACTTGAACCCAATGGAACATCTCTGAAGAGACCTGAAAATAGCTGTGCAGTGACGCTCCCCTTCCAACCTGACAGAGCTTGAGAAGATATGTAGAGAAGAATGGGAGAAACTCCCCAAACGCAGGTGTGCCAAGCTTATAGCGTCATACCCAAGAAGACTCAAGGCTGTAATCGCTGCTAAAGGCGCTTCCATAAAGTACTGAGTAAAGGGTCTGAAAACTTATGTAAATGTGATGTTGCGCGATAATTTCCCCACGTAACTAAATAGCTAGACATCAAATGCGCATCAAACAACTATTACGCATAATTATTGAAGAACCCCATTAATGACCCTATCGATTTTGTTTAATTCATCTTGTTAAAGTTACTCTTTCTGTTAGAAGCAATCAATTTTGCAAACCATACATTATTTTGGATATGTGTGCCCGTGAAAACTATTGTCACACTAACATAGAGAGATACAAAATGTTACAGGTAGGTTACAGTGCTCTTCTGAGATCTCCATAGATAAAAAGTCTGACAGCAACATTGGCATTCATTCATGGATGCCAAGGGAAGCCAGGCTTCCCCCAAAAATGTTTAAAAAATGTTTTATCTTTCGTCTCTCTGTGTTTATTTTTCTTCAATTCGCAAGAGGTTGAATGCATCTCACCTGAGATGGCATCCGAGTGCCCCTCTGTCTCTGTATGTGTAGCCCATCTATCTGATACTGTCTGGTCAAAAATAATATGATATTGTTGCCGCCCGTAGCATTGAATGCAAGGGAAGCCAGTGAGCATTTGGCCTCCCGTGATAAAAAATGTATAAAATAATAGCCATTCAGCGTTGAGCTAAACTGAACGAGCTCAACTGTGAATGGTCCTGGCGCACCAAAAAAAAGCGTCAAGGGAAGCCAATTTGACTTCACACCAATCACATCACATCGAAAGCCAAATGTCATTGACAGAAAAACTTGAATTGCTGCATCTTGTAGTGTTGTTGTACTCCAGTGTCCCTTTCCTAAATTAGCAATTTTTTTGTAAATGTTTT
>NC_036839.1:20211112-20263465 GCF_002910315.2 Salvelinus sp. IW2-2015
GCTTTAATATTGCAGATAGATTGTGGCTTCTGTCAATGTAATTGTCGGCATCATTTCCAATCCCCCATATATTATTTATATATAGTTTCACTTAATTCCCCGAACTGGCCAATGATGGCGTTTCTGATCCAACCATAAATTCGTACATTGTGCCCCTTGCCTGAAAGGATGAAATTTCAATATGTAGCTAGCTGTATTAGGCTAATATTAACTAGCTGACCCATTGTTGCACATGAAAGGAAGGTAGGCTAGCAAGCAAGCTAAAAAGCGTGTACTAGGGTTGCCAACTGTCCCGTATATTGGGCTAAATTGGTTTGTCCCATACGGGACCTCCCTTGTCCTGTATATTCATCCAATCACAGTATAGCGTAAACTCGCCAATTCCTGCAAAGTAATTTCTGTTATTGTTCGGTCGGTTTGGCATATCAAGGAAATATGGATAAACATGCAAAAATGAAAAGACTGTGCAGCTACAACAAACAATGTGAAGCAAAAAAGACGTGGGTTAAGCCCGTCAGTGGTGACTCGACGAAAGCTTTCTGTACTTTATGCATCGGGAATTCTCAATTGGCCATGAATGGGAGAATGACCTAATTCAGCATGCATCCACAGAAATGCACAAGGCCACTCTAGCTAAAGGTGCTAGCAATATCGGTGCATTCTTCGTGACGTGTCCTGCAGAAACTGACAAAATTGGGAAACACCTCTCCGTTTACCAGTTATTGAGCAGTGCCAACAATCACATTCTGAAAGCTAATTACCCAGCTCACATAGCTCATAATGCCTGCAAGCACACCTGTGATCAGCTGTCAGTGGATATTGAGACAATTGTTTTACAGATCTACAGCCACTTATCAGTATCTGCTTCCCGAAGGGACGAACTGCGAGCATTTCTTTTGCCTTTGTTGACATTGATTGGCGTGAAATCCTGCGACATGTTTGCACACGATGGCTCTCTCTTCATCCAGCTGTCGATCGTCTCCAGCAAAGCTGGCCAGCTCTTACATCATACTTCAGGTCCCTTGGAGAGACCTGTCCTGTGGCACTGAAGAGTATTTTTGAGTATGAAGAAAAAACGGAAGCTGTTGAGATTTATGTGATTTTTTCCACAACGTGGGGTGTGTTTATGACCAACTCGTAAAAAAGCTGGAGGAAACAACGCTCTGCATCACAGATGTTTACGAGGAAGTCCAAAAGTTCAAAATGAAGATGCTTCAGCTGAAACAGGACTGTTTTTTCCCCGATACCAGACCAAGCAGCTGATGGACAAACAATTGTCAGCACAAAGGTCCAAGCAGCAACAGGACTTTGAAGTTCTATGACACTGTCATTACATACATTGACAAGTGGTTTGATTTCTCACCAGAAAATGTAATGGTGAAACTGATCGGCCTCTATGAGGAGCTCTCCTTCACTGACCTGGAGCAGGTGGTTGCCCTCAAAATGAGACAGTCAGTATGGACCAACTCTATGAAGAGTTTTGTGCTAGCCGGGAGGAAATACAGAAAGCCAGACAGGATATCACAAAATCCACCAATGAGCAGTAGGTGGCATTTTTCCAAAACCTAGGGAAAGCCAACTTGGTCAACATGCTCAGGATTGTCTCATTTGTCCTCAGTGTGCCAGGCTCAAATGCATTTGTAGAGAGAATTTTCTGTCTGATGACCATTAAATGGTCACACTCAAGAAAAAGATGTAGCACAGAGCTGATCAAAAATGAACTTCAAATATCTGTGAACTGTGACTTGTCATGTAATGACTTCTCTCTGGCTATGCAAAAGGAGAAAGGACTGCTTGAATCAGTGAAGAGCAGCAAAAAAAATGGGAACTTGATGAGTGACTCATGCTCCTCTTTTCCTCTTTTGCATTTGAAAAGTAGTTTTTTTGCTGTAACGGTCCAAATTGTGATTTCTTTGATCATTTATTTTGAGGTTTATTCACATAAGTTTACATAATGATACAGTTTTGGTAAAGCTATAGGCTAAATGGAATATACAAATGTTTTTCCTTTCTGTTTTTAATAAGAATATACAGTGTATATTAATTCACACAACACCATACCCACACCGCCGTGGCACCGTGCACTGGCACGCAACCTTTTGTCCCTTATTTGGTAGTGAGAACGTTGGCAACCCTAGGATGTACTGTATGACAGTGTCATAGACCATGTCAGCAAAATGAAAGAGAGGAAGATGGCATTGGCATTTCTTTACAAGTAGGGTGAGTCAACATGTTTGTTCTACTTACAAGCACGTACACGCACACGCACAGAAATCAGTTCCATGGACAGCCACATCATATTTAGCTGACATTGATTGGACTAAATTGTTTTATTTGTCACTGTGTTAGACTAAGCATAGGTGATTTGATGATGTTGAAATGTTAAAGTTGAAATGGTGCTAGAATAGTGGAGGCAGCTTCGGTTTTCTTTGTGACTTGCGGTAGGTAGCCTAACTCTCCATGGTTTTAAATCAATAACGTTAGTTGTTTAGTAGTCCGGATATGTTGGAAACATTGACTTGCTTGACCGTGCTGTAGGTTTTGTAACTGTTTGTTAGGGGCACTATGCTTTGTGGACTTCACTAGATAGATGTTGCTCTCCGGTTTTGTGATGAAACACAGGTGTGGTTGAATTTATTCTGCCACTGTGTCTTCTTATTGTCTCAGCCTTAGGCCTATATATCGTGGTGGCAAGGCATATGAACTAACAGGTTATAGCGCAAACAATACAATTATCACAACACATACAGTAGGTTGTAATATGGCTATTTTTCCTGGCTTGGCTTCCCCATATAAGGGCACAAGGTGAGACCCAGATGCAGACACAGGAGGCAGATGGTTTGAGTCTTTGATATTTATTAATCAATCCAAAAGGGGCAGACACGAGAATGGTTGTGGACAGGCAAAAGGTCAAAACCAGTTCAGAGTCCAGGAGGTACAGAGTGGCAGGCAGGCTCGAGGTCAGGGCAGGCAGAATGCTCAGGCAGGCGTGTACCTTAGTCCAGAAAACAGGCAAGGGTCAAAATCGGGAGGACTTGCAACAAGAGAATAGAAGCAGGAGTACGGGGAAAAAACGCTGGTTGACTTGAAAGGCATACAAGACGAACTGGCACAGAGAGACAGGAAACACAAGGATAAATACACCAGGGAAAATAAGCGACACCTGGAGGGGGTGGAGACAATCACAAGACAGGTGAAACAGATCAGGGCGTGACACCCCAGTGATTTTACCAAGGCACCGCTACTTGACAGCAATATCCACACATTTTACAGGATCAAGCTCATTGTGTAATTAAATTGTGAAATGCTTAGTACGATATAAGAACAAACAGCAGCATCATAAATGTAAGAAAAGAAAGGTAGTGTTTTATGTCACATGATTTTTGCCAAATATGTGAAGACTCCAAGCATGAGAAAAGTTTTAAACATTAGGTTTTGATTCAACTCATGGATTATATTGAGTGTATTTATGTTCCTTCCCCCTTTATATCTTAATGTATTAACATAAAAAAATGTGAATTATTATGAATGACTTTGTAACAGCTCCAAACAGTTGTCCTCTACAAGAAATAGAATATAGAATGACCCATTTACTGTGGGACATTTACAGATTTTTCTTCAATGTAATTGTGTTTTCCTCCTTCACATAAAGGCAATATTCTGTCGGGTACAGTACATTGATTAAAACACTTAGTAAAGCAGTGATCTATGGAATGCGTTGTTTGTATGAACTGCTATAGGAAAATAATGTGTTACTGGAAAAGCAAGGACCAGTGAGTTCAAGCCTGCACAGCTTTTATATCCTCTAGTCTACGGGATCGGTGTCCCTATACCGGGGCAGTTGATGCTAACTTGCGCTAACGTGACTAGAATGACGTTGTAAGTAACAGCAAACTTTCCAGGACGTAGACATATCTTATATGGGCAGAACACTTAAATTATTGTTAATCTAACTGCACTGTCCAATTCACAGTAGCTATCACAGTGAAAAAATACCATGCTATTGTTTGAGGAAAGTGCACAACAACAAACTTTTATCACAGCAACTGGTTTGATACATTCACCTCTGAAGGTAAATAATGTACTTACATTCAGTAATCTTGCTCTGATTTGTCATTCTGAGGGCCCCAGAGATCAAATGTAGCATAGTTTTGTTTGATAAAATCAAGGAACTGGGTTTTACAGTTTGAACCCCTGCTGTCTCTGGCTCAACACCCACCCCGCCCATTCATCTAGATGTGTGAAAGTTAGTGTATGAGCTAATGATCCATCATGTATGACATTCCTGGGAGTGTGTAAACTTAAATGTTGTATTACCATATCATTTTTGTATTTTCTCTATAGTTATGTACTTGAAAATGTATCAATTGACCAATTCCGCACATTTGGGCAGACTTAATACAAAATACTGTTCAGTATTGCAATGCTTCTATCACGCTTTAAGGTATGACCCAGGTGCAGACAGTGTTGAAGAAACAAACGTTTATTCTTTAAACAGGGGCAGGCAAACGACAGGTCAAGGCAGGCAGTGGTCAATAATCCAGAGAGGGTGTAAGGCACCAGAACAGCAGGCGGGTTCAGGGTCAGGTCAGGCAGAGGTCAGTAATCCAGAGTAGTGGGGCAAAGGTACAGGACGACAGGCAGGCTCAGGGCAGGCAGAACGGTCAGAACCTGGAAACTAGAAAACAGTAGCAAGGAGTAGGCGGGCGCAGGGAAACAAAACGCTAGTAGGTTCTACGAAACAAAACGAACTGGCCCCAGACAAACAAAGAACACAGGTATAAATACACAGGGGATAATGGGGAAGATGGGCGACACCTGGAGGGGGGTGGAGACAAGCACAAAGACAGGTGAAACAGATCAGGGTGTGACAGCTTCACTGGATCAATCTGAAACGTTGCACACACACTGCTGCCATCTAGTGGCCAAAATCAAATTGCGCCTAAACTGCAATATTATATTATGGCCTTTCTCTTACATTTGAAAACATTTGAAAACGCATATTTTTTTTGTATTATCTTTTACCAGAACTAATGTGTTATATTCTCCTACATTAATTTATCCTACATTAATCTAGTGACTTGTGTTATAACATTGTATTTTTCCACCGAGGCTGCCCACACGCCTACATGGTCACAACCACTTTACTTTGTTGACCCTGGATGTGAGACATAAACGCTGCCTGATTTCGACCCATCTCTTGCATTGGTGTCATTTGTTGTGGACTGCATCTCTCGGAGTCTCTCTTTACTGCGGCAGGTAGTCAGGTAGAGAGATAGAAACACTGGGGTGGTGGACTGAAAGATCTCACAGGGAAGTGTTTGTGTGTGATGATAGATACTTTATTATCTGTTAGGACAATGCCTTTGTATCACAGGCACCATGGTGGCAGCAATAGTGTGTGTGTGTGTTTTGTGTGAGACGTGTGTATGTCGGGATGTATCACTGACTATTTGTCTTGTTTATTATCAGGGCCGCCACTTGCCACAGGGTAGAGAATAATTTTGTAATAAAAGTAGCAATGTGCCTCTCCGTTGTCTCCCGAGGTCTGGTGGTATGAATAAATCTTTGTTACGTGTGTCTAGATGACCGGGCTATGGGCAGATCGACTGGAGCTGTTTTTCACCACTGATGTAATGGTTATGGTGTGTTGAATGCCTTGGATTCTGGCTTCTGCATGACTTTGTACACAAGCACAGTATCTCATGTGAGGGGTGGTATGTACATTGCTGAGATTTACATTGAATTGGGAATCTATGGTGTGACGTGAGGTTCATCCAACTATGCTGAATACAGCTTTTTCAATCATCAGGGAATTAATGACACAACATGCCCTGTCTCCTGATACATTCCTTGGCATGCATATTTGCTCCCATTAGGCCTGCATTGTAAACATTTACAATGCCTGTTGTCAGTAAACTGATAGGGAGTCGATCTGTTAATCAAACAAGGTATGGTAACCCAATTATGTTGAATTAGTTGAAGTAAGTAACAGGAAGCACCCATTGATACCACAACATTTTTTAGTAACTATCAATGGAAAAGGTACCGTAAAATAAAGTGATAAAGTGCAACCTAATAGGTAAAATAGCTCAACAATGGTTTGTAAGTAAGTAGTAAGTAAGTTTGTATTAATTAAACCTATAGCTAAACTCTGTTAATCAAACGAGGTATGGTATAATAATCTTGTTAGAAGCTCAACAATCCAGGACTGATTCTTGGGGTATGCATGTCATGAATGAGCAGTCTGGTTTAACCAGGCTATAGGAGAATGCTGTATCATTATTAGACAGACAGACTCCCTCTCAACTGGTCATCATTGCACAGCAGTGACTGAGCCCTCCAACAGGAAGTTCTTAGGTCACATGCCAGATGTAACATTTCACAGTTCCCCCTTTCCTCTCTTCACGCCTAATGACACATGTTGTGGTGGACTTGTGACTCTCTCCTTCTGATTCTAGATAACACAAACACAGAGGCATTCTCCTCTTTTACATTTGTTTCTTTGATAAATATTGCCTTACCCTCAAAATACGTGTTTGTACCTATCATATGATGTGTTTATTAAATGTGTTCTTTATGGATATTACGAGAGGTTATGATCATTTTGCTTCAGCTGTGGTTATTAAATATTTTATAAGGCCATGGAAATGTCACTGTCACGACTTCCTCCGAAGTCGGTCCCTCTCCTTGTTCGGGCGGCGTTCGGCGGTCGGCAACGCCGGCCTTCTAGCCATCGCCGATCCACATTTCATTTTCCATTTGTTTTGTCTTGTCTTCCCACACACCTGGTTCCAATTCCATAAATACATATTGTGTATTTAACCCTCTGTTTCCCCCATGTCCTTGTCCGGAATTGTTTATTATAAGTGTTTGTGCTAGTTATGTCTGGCGTGCGAAGGGTTTTTGTCCCGTTGTATGTATTTATTGATTTTGTTCATGGTGATTTTTATTATTAAACTGCGCCATTGTAACACAGTCTTTGCTCTCCTGCGCCTGACTTCTCTGCCGCCAGTACGCACTCACTACAGTCACAATGAATAATCGCTGATTATTCATTATTTGTTTAAAATTCAGTCATTATTATTTATTATAAAACATCCACATACAAACGAGAACATACAGACGCACACAAACATTGACTAAATCCTCCCTGCCCAGACCCACCTGCTCACACCCCCGTCTCCAGCGCCCGCATCACTCTCCGCTACATGGCCTCAAACTGCACCATTTTTGTTTCTCTTCGTCGCCCATGGCACTTTCAACATATAGTTAATGAAGCATTTGACCTTTATAATTCACAGTCATTCTGCTGCAATAGTTCACAGTTAAACTTTGTTCAATGAGCTTCGATTTATGCCAAACCCAGACTAAAATATATCGTTTTCAGCAGAAATTAGATTTTTGTTGATACCTTATGCAGTTTTATTGAATAGAAAGCAGTGTTAGAAAATATTCCTTGCAAATGATTAGAGCCAAATTCAGAGGATATTACAGTAAATAAATACAAAACAACACTTCCAGTTATTGGTCCTTTCCCTAGGGCACAACCACAGTTTCCTCCATAGGATCACATCAGGACATAGACATTACTGGTGTCATATACACAACACAGAGCATCTGCTCACTGTAGTGCTACATGGAATTATTAGGTACCAGCTCATAGAGACAGTGGCAGAGGATCTGTTTCTGCTTACCTTTTGACAATTCCGTCAGTAAATGTCTAATTACTATTAATTGAAATGTGGAGTAAATGTTTGATTTCATTCTGATAGGACCAGCCAGCTCATAGAGACAGTGGGCTAACTAATGGGAGGGTAAAGTTCAGGTCTGGTGAATCTGTATAAATCCTATAGTTTCTGTAAGTCATATAACTCATAGTTTGACCCTATCTGCCTACTGAAGCATGTATGTCGCCCTGCAGTCCAAGGTCACTCATGGCAACTGAGTGGACTGAGTGTGCTGGTTAGATACAGCAGTTTGTTTATGGGCTTGAGGGCATCAGCTGTTTATGGGATGCAGAGGGGATGTAAAGGGGATGTGTGCTTCAACATGTGCTTCACTGATCCCAGTCCAAAGGGATGTAAGAATGAAAGTGGGATTTTCTGTTTACCAGTCTGACCACTGTGTCTAAAAGACCCTATTCACACTGTGCATTAATATGCAACATACTGTAGATAAAATAACCAGTATACTATATGTCACATTCTTATTGTACTGCGGTTAGATACAAACGCTGATGTGTTGCACCATAGTGTGTATAGCTTGCGCAAATGTTTCCAGGTGCAAGGTAAACATCCCTCAAAGAGAGAGATTAGGGTCACATAATGCTCACTGCCACACCCTGATCACAGACACTTCTCATGGGATTATGTGTAAAATTCCACCACAAATCCGACTAATCCAGCCAGACTGTTGTGCCAAGGGAAAACATCCATACAGGCCAAGTGACCGACCCAGCTAGCTAAAAGGCCTAAAAAGGTGCCTCTTTATGACCTCCTAGACTGCCAACTAAAGCTAATCTCCCCATGGCACTAAAAATAACTCCTTGATATATGTTTTATTTTGAGTTTAAACAGATACAAATAGATGTATTCTCTCTCGGCTTGTCAAAACGACAAAGTCATTGTCAGTGCACAAATGTTCACTTGTATTTCCCTCAGATAGGCCTACAACATGTAACTGTCTGTCCGTGCCATGTAGTCAGTAGTTCATACACAAGGTATATTCACTGGTGTGCTAATGCCAGTTAATCTGTGTATGACCACTTGTAGCGTGTGTTCTGTACATTTAGTCAAAGGCACAGGTGTACATGTTGTTGACCAACCCCTCTTACATCACAGGTACAGGCAGCTGCTGTGAGGTGAGTTGGTCCAGGATTCTGGCCATCCTGATATACTGTCTCTCTCTCTCTCTCTCTCTTTCTCTCTCTCTTTCTCTCGCTCTCGATTAGTACTCTGGTCATCCTGTTCTGATAGCAGCTGCAGGGGCAGTCGGGGCTTAAAGGGAGTTGTCAAGGAGATGATAAGTTGTCTATCCCTCAGCGTCAGGAATTGGCCTTGTCTCTCTCCTGTCTGAGTGGATGGAAGCTGTTTGAGCATTACACCAGATTTACCTCTGATCTGGCATGTTGTTTGTTCCGCCCAATTAGGTTTTATGAGTGGCGCGCTCTGCAACCCCACTAGGCCCTGGTAATGCTCCATCAACAGAAAAAGCAGTACTCTTACAACAGCAGCATCAGTCACTGTCACTTATAGAGTTCCCTGTTTAGTGGAGTTCCTTCTTCTGTAGCGGGTTTGGTAAACTAGGTTTGGCCTCGGGCGAATTTTTTATGCGCTAATAATCGGCGGGCCAGAAAATAATTTGCATAATAGCACAATGAATAGGCCTACACTACAAATTGAACAACATTTTTAACACATCTGATTAGTGCATAATAAATTCAATGACAATAAATAATAATTTCGATCTGATTACACTCATAAAATCACCAAAGTCTCTATTCAATGATTATATTTGTCTATTTCTCTGTGTGTTGATTGGTGGGGAAAAAGGTCTACCTACGTAGCCTACTATAGGCTACTCTACTTTTTTTAACGTCAACATTCGTTCAGAACAATTAGTTTGCTAGCAAGAGAAACTGCCGCTCTCAAAAAGTAGCAAAAGAAAGGTGGATAATGAAAAGGTTCAGGGAAGAGATATGCATTCATCTTACCATCTTTCTCCAATGCCATGCCAGTGTGTCTTATTTGCAATGAAAATGTTGCTTTTTTCAAAGAATTCAATCTCAGACGTCATTATAATTCTAAGCGTGGTACTTTCAAAGTGGCTTTCCTGCACCAGACAGAGGCCCGACGCAGAATCATTTAAACGTTAACTGCAAGCTGCACATGGCAACCGAATCATCCCTCATGGCCTGACCCAACAACAGAAGGTCACCAGTGATCGTCGTGTGTTCTGACTAAACACAACATGCCCTTCACAGACGCGGAGGTATTTAAAGTGCATGGGGACAGTTTTGGAGGAATTGGCTACCAGCAAGTCTATGGATAGCATAATTGGATGGGCTCAATCAGGCTGAGAATTTTTCCCTGGCTATTGATGAGAGTACTGACAACACCGATGTAGCACAGTTGTGTGTCCGTTATTTTGATAGAATTGAATTTAAAGAACAGCTAGGTACTGGCACTGATTCTCATCGAATGACACCACCGTGGGACATCATATTCACAAAGCTGGAAGAATTGTTTACGCAGCATGGCCTGTCATTCCAAAAAGTGAACTTCGTGGTCACCGACGGGGCACCAGCTATGGTGGGCCGAAACAGGGACCTGGTCATCAGGTTAAAGGAAATCGCCCCCCAAATGAATGGCTTGCGTGGTCTCATCCATCAGAGTGTTATGTGTGCCAGACTAAACACTGAGCTAAAAGATGTGATGGATAATCAACTTTGTCAGGGGGACATCAAGCACCCAACACCGTCTTTTTCACAAGTTTGTGACATAATCAGAGGAGGCCACCCAAGATGATCTCCTGCTTCACATCGACGTGTGTTGGCTGACTAAAGGAAAAGCGCTGGAGCGGTTCTGTGAGCTGCATGACCAGGTTGTGGATTTTCCCAGAAAAAGCTAAATGAGGACAGCAATTGACCATCTTCGTATTCTGGGAAATTGTCACAGAGGTGATGGAAGATCTCATCAAGCAGCTGAGGGACATCTTCTCCACCAGATTTGAAGACTACAGCATGCCCAATGATATCATTACGTTTGTACATGATCCTATCATAATCTGCACAAGTGGAGAATTCTCCTCCCTTGCTAAGAAAACGATACCCTCGCTGGATGAGGCCGCAATTCAAACTGAGCTGATTGAATTCCAGATATCGAGCCAAATCAGAAATGTGCTCAGGACTTCCGAGTCCCTGTGTGCGTTTTGTGTGGCATGCACAGAGGAATACAGCAAGTGCTTGACTTGGACTGAAATCGGTGCCGATACTCATGTTGGGTGCCAGTACTGTTTATATTTAGGTGCAGGAGCTCCACAATACTTTTGAGCTAATATTCTATAAGAGGAACAGGAGCTCAAGTAGTAGATATGTGAGGCGCCTGTACTCAGCTCCTATGAGCTCCTGCCCAAATCATACAGTGAATACAACACAATCAAGAAACATCTAAATAAATACTTACACCTGCAGGTTCTCCTTTTCCTCTTTGAACGCAATCAAGACTCACGACAGGAACCGATACAACATTTTTGGCCAGTTGCCACTGTAAGTAGGCCTAATTAAAAAATACCACTTCAGGCCTCCCGGGTGGCGCAGTGGTCTAGAGCACTGCATCGCAGTGCTAGCTGCGCCACCAGAGTCTCTAGGTTCGCGCCCAAGCTCTGTCGCAGCCGGAGCCGTGGGGCGACGCACAATTGGCATAGCGTCGTCCGGGTTAGGGAGGGTTTGGCCGGTAGGGATATCCTTGTCTCATCGCGCTCCAGCGACTCCTGTGGCGGGCCGGGCGCAGTGCGCGCTAACCAAGGGGGCCAGGTGCACGGTGTTTCCTCCGACACATTGGTGCGGCTGGCTTCCGGATTGGAGGCGCGCTGTGTTAAGAAGCAGTGGTTCTGCCAACCCTTGGTTGGGTTGTGCTTCGGAGGACGCATGGCTTTCGACCTTCGTCTCTCCCGAGCCCGTACGGGAGTTGTAGCGATGAGACAAGATAGTAATTACTAGCGATTGGATACCATGAAAATTGGGGAGAAAATGGGAGAAAAATAAAATAAAAATACCACTTCTATTAGGACACATATTTTCTCAGCCAGTTAAGTAATTTTTTAAAGGCTTGAAAGAAATAGACTCCAATTAAGCCCTCTTGTTGTTTGTAAAGTCAAATTAAAATGAAGATTATTGTTGAAATGAATTACTCGACTGGTGTAGTTTTTCTCCATCTGTTGCTGTGCGCCAATTGCATAAAAAGTTAGCTATATTTTCAGCACCAGGCGCTGTTCACCTCCTATTGATTGCGCTGCAGTTGCACCACAAAATGGCCCGCTGCCTGCTTTATTAGTTGACTGTCTCCTGCATTCTCTCTCCTCATGAATGAAAGTTAAAATGTAACTTTTGCATTATTTAGGTGGGGTAACTTCCTTCTTGGGACATTGTAGTTGGGACTTTTTGCATCTCGGGGCCGAGATGCAAAAACAAATAAAAAATATTGATATTTCATTTTGGGGGCTTTGGGGGGCCAAATAATATTGCCAGATTTGGCCCGCTGCCGTTGGTTGGGGAACCCTGTTCTATAGAGACCACCATAAGACCAATACCTTCTGAGACCAATTTAATGGTTGATGGAAAGTCTAGTTTTGCCATGTTTTTGGCAGTGCTTCTAATGGAGGTAATAATAAATAGTGTTATAATGTGTCTAACACATTATAGGATCAACATAGCATCGTTTCCTCCTATCTTCCACAGTCTATATATACGGTATACCACTCCTCTGCTGTCTGAAAGGAGAAAGTGAGACTTCATGGTGTGAGGAAAGAGATCTGGCATAGGGAATGGTAGGGCGTGATGAGGATGGGGATGGTAAGGGGGGCTAGTGAGGCCTTTAAGCGTGGTTGTGATGGCCCACGAACCCGAAGAGGAGGTGCAGAATTTCACACCCACTTTAGAAGTCCCGATTACTAGGGCTAGAGCTGTGACCCTCTCACCTCTCCCACTCCAAACCTGTCAAGTTCATCCGTGCTGCTGTCATTCAGTGAGCAGATGCTACGTATGTTCTGTTTGACAGGGCTCACCTTTCAACTCCGCAGCCACCTCATGCATCATGCTATCAGCACGAGACAAGCCCGTGCTACTAAATCAAACCCAGAGGACAAATATAGCTCACTGAAACACCTTTACACAGACACACTTTGTGACACTTTTCAATAATAAATGTCCTCGTTTTCTTTACACACATATGAAATGTCCCTCATCCCCTGCTCTTTAAGCATCTCATCATGTGGTATATATGAAGCATATTTGAGCTCCCTATGGGAAGAAGCTGAGAGTGCATAGAGCTATCTTTCTTTGCATCAGCATAAAACCTCCTGGAGAAATCAGCACTACATATTGATCAAAGGGAAGTGAGCACTATATGTTATCCATTACCAAAGGCCTGCTTCAGGCTTTGTATTAGAGGGTTATTTGTTACCTGCAAACACATCTAGCTGTGCTCCAATTTGGCCTCCGGAGTAAACTGTTCCCCAGCTGTGTTTAATGTATGTATGTTATATATCCTCCTATAGAATTGCTTTCCACAGTTCCTATAGCGGAGGTAATGGAAAACAGAAACCAGGCAGCCAGGGGTAAGGTATCTCTTGACTTCATAATGATTCCAAGACTCTGCCACCTATTTCAGAACAAAAATATATTCTCACATGAGATGGCCTTAAGCATAGATGCATCTATTTTTCACCACGTTCTCAGTTCTGTTTGGTGCCAGCCTGTGAGAAAGCTTGTGAGAAAAGGTGTCTTGACAGGAGTCTTTCTTCAAAAGCTGAACAGTGCCTTAGTTTCAAGCCTGCCTCTAGAGCCATGGAGTTGCTGGTCTATTTCTCAAGCTCCGATGTGTGATATTGAGATGAAAAGACAATGGCTGATTTGAGACAAGTTTCTTGACAGGATGGATTAATTCCTGTACAAATGGAAGGTGGTTTCYGGGGTATCGTTGGTCATCCAAGCAGAGTTACTGTCCTTTACTCAGTGTCCCCTAGCACAGTGTTTCCCAACCTAGGTCCTCGTGTACCCCCTACAGCACACATTTTCATTGTAGCCCTGGACAACCACACCTCATTCAACTCATTGAGGGCCTTTTGAATCAGGGTGCTTGTCCAGGGTTACAATAGAAATGTGTACTGTTGGAGGTACTCGAGGACCAGGTTTGGGAAACATTGCGCCCAGCATATCAATTAAGCTGCTATATTCTTATAGTTGGTTATTTTGTGGCTTGGAAATGTAATTTTCAGAAAAGTGTCCTGCTATGGGTTGAGATAATTAAGAAGAGTTCAGTGCTGTGTAGCAATTAGAACCAAGGTGAGAGAATGGAATCAAATGTTTTTCAGAACTAATATAAAATATGCTATTTAGCAAACACTTTTATCCAAAGCAACTTACAGTCATGCTTAAATAAATGTTATATATAGGTGGTTCTGGGAATCAAACTCACCACCCTGGTGTTACAAGCACCATGCTCTAACAACTGAGCTACAAAGGATCACTGTCTGAATCCTTGAGACGGTGGCCTTCTCAGACACACAGACAGACTGCTCTTGAGACAGCAGAGTAATTTACACTCAATTTGAAGGCAATCACTGGGCACCTCTCTCCCAGATAGAGTTAAGAGTCCTTCAACCAGGACTGTGACACATACCTCACTGTCTTGCTTTTTACACAAAGGAAGTGGATATATTCTGTGCATGTACACAAACAATAAGCATAGATACAATGCCTTATTCACACCCCTTGACTTTTTCCACATGTTGTTGTGTGACAGCCTGAATTTAAAATGGATTCAATTGAGATTTTGTGTCACTGGCCTACACACCATACTCCATAATGTCAAAGTGGAATTATGATTTTAGACATTTTAACCAATTAATAAAAAATGAACAGCTGAAATGTCTCAAGTATTTAACCCCTTTGTTATGGCAAGCCTAAATAAGTTCAGGAGTAAAAATGTGCTAAACAAGTCACATAATAAGTTGCATGGACACATTCTGTGTGCAGTAATAGTGTTTAACATGATTTTTTGTTGTTATGACTACCTCATCTATGTACCTCACACATACAATTATGTGAATTTCAATAACAGATTCAGCCACAAAGACCAGGGGGGTTTTCCAATCCCTCGCAAAGAAGGGTACCTATTGAAATAGCAGACATTGAATATCCCTTTGAGCATGGTGAAGTTATGAATTAAACTTATCAATACACCCAGTCAATACAAGGATACAGGCGTCCTTCCTAATTCAGTTGCCGGAGAGGAAGGACACCACTCAGAGATTTCACCATGAGGTCAATGGTGATTTTAAAATAGTTACTGAGTTTAATGGCTGTGAGAGGGGAAAACTGAGGATGGATCATCAACATTGTAGTTACTCCACAATACTAACCTAAATGACAGAGTGAAAAGAAGGAAGCCTGTACAGGATAAAAATATTCCAAAACATGCATCCTGTTTGCAATAAGGCATTAAAGTAAAAAGAAACATAATAGAGCTAAGCACAGGCAAAATCCTAGAGGAAAACCCAGTTTATTCTGCTTTCCAACAGACACTGGGAGATACATTCACCTTTCAACAGGACAATAACCAAAAACACAAGGCTAAATATACACTGGAGTTGCTTACCAAGATTACATTGAATCTTAAAATCGTCTTGAAAATCTATGGCAAGACTTGAAAATGGCTGTCTAGCAATGGCGAACAACCAATTTGACAGGTTGACGAATTTTTTAAATAGTAATGTGCAAATATTGTACAATTCAGGTGTGCAAAGCTCTAAAGAAGTCAGCTTGCTTCAGTTCCACTGCCACCTAGCCGAACTCAGCTAGCTGAACTGAATGAGTGTGCTCACATACTCCATTAAAAGACCTTTGCTTGAAAAATGAGAAAAAAGCGGCAATTTGTCTATTTTGGTCCATTTTGAGACGCCATAGCCAGTATACACTTCCTCAAAATAGTCAGAATTAATCTAACATATCTCAAGAAATCTGTCATTAATATTGATGTTTTGACTTGAGTCAAGTCAAGCATATTGACTTGAGTCAAGTAATTTTACATCTAACTAAGATATTTGGTGCAGTATTTCTCCTCAAAAATGTTTTAATGAAAACTAGTTGTCTCTTGTTGAATGATAACAAAGACTTTATTAAATAACCCCTATTGTTGACCAACCCCCGACGAGGGGGTGTAGACTTTAGAACTTCTACTTTCCTCCATAAGAAATGTTGTGTTCCCAAAACAGCCGAAATAAAACCCCTCACCAAAGTCCAAAATGAAAAAAATACTTCACAAAAATGTCGTCAAAATAATATGTACGAACTCTTCTGAACTGTTTCGGCTGGGAAGCATGCTGACACCTTTAGAGACTTACCCAGAAAGACACGGCTGTAATCGCTGCCAAAGGTGTTTCTAACCTATACTGACACAGGGGTGTGAATACTCATGCAAATTAGATATTTCTGTATTTCATTTTTAATACATTTGCAACAATTTCAGAAAACATGTTTTCACTTTATCATTATGGGGTATTGTGTGTAGATGGGTGAAAAAAAATCTATTTAATCCTTTTTGAATTCAGGCTGTAACACAACAAAATGTTTAATAAGTCAAGGGGTGTGAATAGTTTCTGAAGGCACTATATATGCTTTCTTGACTCTCATCGTGGGCATATGGGGTCAACCACTGAGTTTGCATGTTACATAGAGAGCCTTTCCAGAAAATGGCATTAGTTGAGCTCTATCTTTTTAGTGACGCATGTGGATCATGACAAGCCCATGATCAGATGGATTTCAGATCAACATTAGACCATGACTAGGCAGACGATCATGTGGCTGGCTGTTGTTATGAGGACATTGTTGTGGTGTGATTTATCTGCCCTGTGGTACAGTTCATTTTAAATGACCATACTTACTGATTCTCCATGGCTCACCACATGCTGTTGACTGAGATTCTTTGAAATGCAGGGCTTGTGTTGATATTTGACAATATTGATTTGTTATTTATTTTACTTCTCTGACCCTTTCTTCTCTTTCTATCTGACTCTCGCTCATCCCTTCCTCCTTGTTCAGATCTGAGATCAGACAGAGACTGCCAGTCAGCAGAGACAAGAAATCGCAAAGGCTACTTTCATTCACTCTGTCTCCCAGTTTTCAACCCACCCAAAATGAAGGGTAGAGTATTGAAAAGTGACAATAGAATAAAAATAGATGTTGGTATGATGAGTTAGACATCATGCATTTTTCAGTGATGAATGTGCAACTTAATGTTTTTTCGTGAGACGTTTGTATTAAAGCCTTATGTGTGTATGGAACACAAGGCTTTGTGATAAATGTTTTTTTCTTAAACTTGCCAAAGTAACTGAATGGCTGCTCTACACCTGTGATTTAGTTGAACAGCCAATCAGTGTGGAGTGGGGGCCACTGCTTTTGGCTGTTGCTTAGGGAGATAATGAAACTGCCCTGGGCTGACAGGATAGGTATGGCTCTGGTATCAAAATGGAAGTCCTATCCTCCATCCTCCACTGCAATAATCTTTCACTTTCACCACTTCAGTCCAGTTTTTTTGGCGGCAGAAAAATGAACAGTTCAGACTCAGCCATTTAGGATATCAGACTCTTTTATGCTCTCTAACATGACTGGATCACATATAGTATATTGCAGATCTGATATTTAGACCACCTAATTACAGCTAGAACTATATGAGGAAGACATTTGGACTCAATGTAACTCTCTTGACAGGCTATATGATATGTGCAATGCCAGAGAAACAACCAAACATCGCTTATCGCTTTGCATTTGCATATTAGCATTTTCATAGCCTGTCCTCAATATTCGTCATTGGATTTAAAGATACTGAAAAGTATTTCATAACAGTATATTAATTTATCTACTCCCTGTGTGTGTTCTTTACTAAGTGATAAATAGGTGTGTTATAGAATTACTGGTACTATCATCCAAAGGGATATTAAATTGTAATTTCCAACAGTAGGAGGACATTTAGACAGCGCTGTTGTGATGTGTGTGCGTGCGATGTACTGTTACTGTATGAGTCACAGTTGCATTGACGTCACAACATTACCTCTGATTAATCACATCTCCTGCCTTATTTGTGCTGTGCTTCATAACATTGAGATATACTTGATCACTTACTGTTGTACAATACAAGTCATTAATAATATCACTGTAGAAATATGGTCTGCGTCCCGAATATTAGGAAGGTGTTCTTTATGTTTTGTACACTCAGTGTATAGGGAATAGGGTGCCATTTGGGACACAGGCATGTTGTCTGTGTCTGCTCAACCAATGAGCCTCTGTCTGCCTGGTACACTCTAAAGCAATAAATAGTGGTTTAGCTTTGAATTTAGCCCCGATTTGAGGTTGTTTTGTCACTATTTCATCTTGCGTTAATAAACTCGACTGGATCAGTGTCCCGAAATCGGGAAACTTGTTGCTCAATATGCAATATTTGACTAGAATGTCTTTGTAAACAACAGCCAACTTTCCGAGGCATAGACATGTCTTATATCGCCAGAAAGGTAAAATGATTGTTAATCTAACTGCAGTTTACAGTTTACAGTTTACAGTTTACAGTCCAATTTACAGTTGCTATTACAGCGAAAAAATACCATGCTATTGTTTGAAGAAAGTGCACAACAGCAAAACACTTTCATCAAGACAACTGGCTTGATACATTCACCTCTGACGGTAAATAATGAACTTACATTCAGTAATCTTGTTCTGATTTGTCATTCTGAGGGTCCCGGAGATAAAATGTTTTGTTTGTTAAAATCWATTTTTATATCCTAACACGTGTTGTTTACAGCGATTTGCATGAATTCTGACTCTTTCAACTGACAATTTATGAAATCTAATTAGCAAAACTTTGTTTAACCCGGTCAAGTTCGGTTTCTGTGCAATCCTCAGATGCTCTAGAAGGCAACCAAACTTGTTTCGTCATTCTACATTACGTATTGGCTACACAACACGTCAATTAGCCCATGAAGGTCAGCCATCATTACGCACAAATGAGACGAGCGGTGTTCACTTGATTGACAGTGTCTTGGTCCAATGGCAACCTATCATTTTGAAACATAGCTAGCTAGAAAGCCAATGAGCTGGGCTTTACAATAGTATGTAAAAGCCCTTTGTACGACAAACAGCCATCATGCTAGAGCTGTGCGCAACRGTATTCATTCTCAAGGGGAAAGCAAACAGGACGCACAGTGGTTTACATTACGCAGCGTTTCGTTCTCTTTTACAAACTTTTCTCAAAACTGAAAAAGTAAAACATGGCTACTAAGAGTGTAAAAACTAAATATAAATCCAAGTATACAAATTTGGATGAGATTATTGCAGAAATTGACCGGGACAGTGACATTGAACGAATGGATGAGGACTCTGAGTGAGCGCAGTTTTGATTCCAGCACGGAATAAATGTTTTTGGAAGGAAAATATCCGAGATCCCTTTCCTTTCCCTTAAAATACGTTTTTGCTTCTCATGCTAATGTAGTTGTTTAAATGGTTGCATACTCATTTGAGATATTTTATTTTCATTTCTATATGTATATACATAGACCTAAGGCATACAATGTATTAGCAAAGCCTATGTGTATGTTATGTTGGCCATGACATGCTGTGGCTGTGGTTTTTGAGTGTCTTATTTTTAATTTTTACCCCCTTAGACCGCTGCGCCACTCGAGAGGCCCAAGGTTTTTGATTGTCTTATTGCCTATTGGTCCACATATTTCATTATAGTGATTGTGTTCCCCATACTCTATATAATATATTTGTTTATAGATATGTGTTGTGTATTTGATGTATTTATGCAGGGCTGATCTGTAAAAGTATTGATGCAGGGCTCACCCCCTGCTAAAATAAAGGTTAAATAAAATAAGTAAAAGTAAACGTGAGATCTAACTGAATTTAAAAAAAATCCTCAATAGTGGTATAGACTCAGATTACCTCTGGGAGCCAACCCCAAAGAGACCACATTTAAGTCCTCCATCCCCCACTCATTCAAACGTAGGAACTGGTTCCTCCAGTCTGACCTCTGCTGCTGTCTCTGGCTCCGCACCCACCCCCGCCTGGCCAAAATACGTAACTGCAGACCTGAATGTGCCTCAGGGCAAAAAGAACAGTACTCTGTGCCACAATAAATCTCCCATCACCTGTACTATCTGTGCTGTTTCTCTCTGCTTCACAGCAGAAATGGACTGCTATGGGACTTGGTATCAGCAGCACAATCTTGTGTTGAGGACTGTGGGTGTTCTAAATACTCTAATTGTAATAGTGTGTAAATGTGTGGTTTCGTCACGTCTCCTCATAGGACCTTTTATGTAGGGAAGCTAATGATCCATCATGTATGACATTCCTGGAAGTATGTCAACTTACATTTGTCATTACCATAGCATTTTTGTATGTTCTCTGTAGTTATGTACTTGAAAATGTATCAATTGACCAATTCGGCCATTTGGGTACATTTGGGCAAACTCGTGAGGGACACCTGGGAGACTTCATACTAAATATTATGTATCTCTCTCATTCTCGAATGTACCAGTCTGAAACTGTGCACACACACTGTAGCCCTATTGTGGATAACATCTAAATTGTCCCCAGATACCTATCTCAATGTATAGCTTTTATTCTGCATTTCAAAGATGATGCAACAAAAATAAAAATAGAAAATGCATGTTTTTGTTTGTTTTCTCTTTTACCAGATCTATTGTGTTATATTCTCCTACATTTTTTTCACATCTCCACAAACTTCAAAGTGTTTCTTTTAAACTAGTATAAAGAATATGCATATCCTTGCTTCAGGTCCTGAGCTACAGGCAGTTAGATTTGGGTATGTCTTTTTAGATGGAAATTGAGATGAAGGGTCCTATCCAAAAGAGGTTTTAAGATGGGTGTATCAGCTCTGTGTCTGTCATTTTTTTAGGTTAGAGGCTGTGGACTTGCTAAGAGGAGTGTTGCAAAACCGAATAACTAGCCGGCTAATATTGCTGCACTCGCTAAGTCAAATCAAATTGTCATGTACACATATTTTGCAAATGTTATTGCAGGTGCAGTGAAATGCTCATGTTTTGTGGCTCCAACATTGCAGTAACACCTAACAAAACAATACACACAAATCCCCAAAATAAAAAGAAAGAAATTAAGAAATATCAGAACGAGCTATGTCAGAGTCCGGAACATATAGTGCATTCGGAAAGTATTCAGACCCCTTGATTTTTTCCACATTTTGTTACGTTACAGCCCTATTCTAAAATTGATGAAATATTTTTTTCCCCTCTTCAATCCACACACAAAACCCCATAATGACAAAGCAAAAACAGATTTTTTGAGAAATGTTTGCTAATTTATAAAAAAAGAAACCCGCTAATATCACATTGACATAAGTATTCAGACCCTTTACTCAGTACTTTGTTGAAGCACCTATGGCAGCGATTACAGCTTTGAGTCTTCTTCGGTTTTCGTCTTCTCGGGTTTGATGCTACAAGCTTGGCACACCTGTATTTGGGGAGTTTCTCCCATTCTTCTCTGCATATGTCAGGTTGGATGGGGAGCGTCGCTGCACATCCATTTTCATGTATCTCCAGAGATGTTTGATCGGGTTCAAGTCCAGGCTATGGCTTAGCCACTCAAGGACATTCAGAGACTTATCCCGAAACCACTCCTGCGTAGGTTCTTGGCTATGCGCTTAGGGTCGTTGTCCTGATGGAAGGTGAACCTTCGCCTCAGTCTGAAGTCCTGAGCACTCTGAAGCAGGTTTTCATCAAGGATCTCTCTGTACTTTGCTCCGTTCATCTTTCACTCGATCCTGACTAGTCTCCTAGTCCCTGCCGCTGAAACACATGATTGGTGGAGTGCTGCAGAGCGTGCTGCAGAGATGGCTGTTCTCCTATCTCCACAGAGGAACTCTAGAGCTTTGACAGAGTGACCATCAGGTTCTTGGTCACCTCCCTGACCCTCCCAGGCCCTTCTCCCCTGATTGTCAGTTTCCTCTGACATGCACTGTCAACTGTGGGACCTTATATAGACAGGTGTGTGCCTTTCCAAATCATGTCCAATCAATTGAATTAACTACAGGTGGACTCCAATTAAGTTGTAGAAGGCAGTATTACAGCCATACAGGATGCTCTCAATGGTGCATCTGTAGAAGTTTGTGAGGGTCTTAGGGGCCAAGCCAAATTGCTTCAGCCTCCTGAGGTTTAAGAGGCGCTGTTGTGCCTTCTTCACCACACTGTCTGTGTGAGTGGACCATTTCAAGTTGCCAGTGATGACCACGCTGAAGAACTTGAAGCTTTTTGCCCTCTCCAATGTGGATAGGGTCTTGCTCTCTCTGCTGTCTCCTGAAGTCCACGACCAGCTCCTTCATTTTGTTGACGTTGAGTGAAAGGTTATTTTCCTGGCACCACTCTGCCAGGGCCGTCACCTCCTACCTAGAAGCTGTCTCGTTGTTGTTAGTAATCAGGCCTACCACTGTTGTGACGTCAGCAAAGTTGATGATTGAGTTGGAGACGTGCATGGCCACGCAGTCATGGGTGAACAGGGAGTACAGGAGGGGGCTGAGCACACCCCTTTTGTGTGGCTCCCTGCATTGAGGATCAGCGTGCCGGAGGTATTGTTGTCTACATTCTCCACCTGGGGTCGGCCTGTCAGGAAGTCCAGCACCCAGTTGCACAGGGGTGGGTTCAGACCCAGGGCCCTGAGCTTAGTGCCCTATAAGCTCATCATTATGGTGTTGAAGGCTGAGCTGTAGTCATCTTGTACAGATGGGATAGGGCAGTGTGCAGTGCAATGGTGATTGCGCGTCCGTGAATCTGTTGGGACGGTATGCAAATTGTAGTGGGCCTAGTGTGTCGGGTAAGGTGGAGATGATATGATCCTTAACTAGCCTCTCAAAGCACTTCATGATGACAGAAGTGAGTGCTATGGGGCGACAGTCATTTAGTTCAGGTACCTTTGCTTTCTTGGGTACAGGAACAATGGTGGGAATCTTGAAGCAAGAGGAGACAACAGACTGGGATAGGGAGATATTGAATATGTCCGTAAACACTCCAGCGAGCTGGTCTGCACATGCTCTGAGGACACGGCTTGGGATGCCGTCTGGACTTGCAGCCTTGCGAGGGTTAACAGGGTTTGATTTGCCGAAGGTAGGGCGGGGTAGGGCCTTGTAGCCATCCCGGGAATGGGGAATAGCAATGTTCAATAGTGCTCAATGCCCGAGTAGCACAGGAGATGTGTTGATAGAACTTCGGGTAGCGTTTACCTCAGATTTCCTTTATTAAAGTCCCCAGATAAAATAAATGCAGCCTCACGAAATGTGGTTTCCAGTTTTCACAAAATCCAATGTAGTTCCTTGAGAGCTGTTGCGGTGTCGGCTTGGAGGGAATATACATGGACGTGACGATGACCGAAGAAAATTATCTCGGGAGGTAATGCGGTCGACATTTTATAGTGAGGTCTTCCAGATCGGGAGAACAAAAGGACTTGAGTTCCTGTACGTTTCCACAATCACACCATGGGTACTTAATCATAAAACATAAACCTCCACCTTTCCTTTTCTCTGAGAATTCTTTCTTCCTGTCTGCGCGATGGACGGAGAACCCCACTGGCTGAATGGACAGGGACAGTATATCCAGAGAGAGCCATGATTCAGTAAAACAGCGTATTTTATAGTCCCCGATGTCTCTCTGGAAGGAAATCCCTGCCCTGTGCTCATCTAGGGTTCTTAGGCCTAGCTAACTGATCTTTAACCTGATTTGATGTGTGCATTAATATGAGAAGTATGCCTTTGCTATCAGGTGTTGAATTTACATGCGCCCAGGAGACCTTTTAACACTACGATAGATTCTCTAGAGGTTTCGAGAGAATACCCTTGACTATACCTTTTTTGATAATGTGAACTTGCTACGTCTCTACCGCTACCTCCGGAGGTAGTGCACGACACTCGCCTGACAGTTGCCCCACTCCGAACAGGGCTGTGTCTCGTTCAGTCCAACACGCCTACAGTATAAATGGTCATATCAGAGCAATGATTTTGAAACAGCTGAAATGTATATATTTGTTTTATTGAGGTTTTACAAATAGACAACAACTGCGATAGCACAATAGAACTACAGTAATAACAGGGCTGAGCTTGTCATCACTATTTTGTAATTTCAGTCAATAATTTTTCCTTAAAAAGGCCTAGGTAGCCACCCAAAGTTAGAAAATAAACTACATTTTATCATATTCACATTTTCTCAGAACACAAATAAATTGGCCTATATTAGGCTATGAATACATAGCTTAGGCTATAAATACATGATGTTACCTCTTTGTTTCCCTTTACCAGGTCCAGAAAGGATCTAGGCTACCTGCGGCTGTGGTTGTTATAGGCTGCAGTTGATCAGACTGAAGCACAAATTAATTGTGCACAAGTTGACAAATCATGAGGCATAATGTATTAATGTTTTTGGGTGTCAGGTATGGGCTTCCATATAAAACAGCTCGTCACTTGTCGCAACTTGTCAGTGAATTCACTTATATGTTATTCAGTCACAATTTGCTTTTACCACATGTAGGCCAAATGATTTGCATGATATTGATAAAAATGAAGCTTGACTTGTTGTGAGGTAGGCCTACTCAATTGGCAGCACCTGATATGCTCATCAAGGCTTCCTGATATGCTCACCCCCCTGTGTTTGGTTGATATGAACTGGTTCAAAAGAGCAGATTCAGCCAACATCATACATGTAAAGCCATGGGGAAGGCCGCTGTTGATGATGTAAATGGCAATGCTGAATATTAGTACCCCCTTTACAACTAGAGAATAGGGAGTGTGTTGTAAAAACTCTTCAGAGGAATTTTATTATTGCAAGAGTTGATGAAACATTGATGTGCAGTTTGACATATTTACATGACTTATTTAGAGAAATGCAACGTTCGCTGTCTGTCTTTGTATATAATAGGAATACTATACACCTGGTGTACAAAACATTAAGGACACCTGCTCTTTCCATGACATAGACTGACCAGGTGAATCCAGCTGAAAGCTATGATCCCTTGATGTCACCTGATAAATCCTCTTCAATCAGTGTAGATGAAGGGGAGAAGACAGGTTAAAGAAGGATTTTTAAGCCTTGAGACAACTGAGTCATAGATTGTGTATGTGTGCCATTCAGAGGGTGAACGGGCAAGACAAAATATTTAAATGCCTTTGAACGGGGTATGGTAGTAGGTGCCAGGCACACCGGTTTGTGTCAAGAACTGCAACGCTGCTGGGTTTTTCACGCTCAACAGTTTCCCGTGTGTATCAAGGCTAGCGTTGCACATTTTGGGGAATATATATTTTGAGGTGGAAACGTTCCATGGGAATTAACGGGAATATATGGGAATTAATGGGAATATATGGGAATTAACGGAAATATATGCAAATTAATATTAATGCCATTTAAATGTAGATGTTTTTTGCATTGGATATATGAACCATATCATATGTAGACAGAGACATAAATATTTTACCTTATCATAAGTAGACATAATTGCAAATTATTAAATCCTTCCAATAGAAATAAAAAAAACAATTTAGTTACGAATTGAACTTAATTAAATGAGTTGACTCTTCACATCGGATGATTTCACTGAACAACAAAAGAAAGGGAATATTTAACCCCAATGATCCATCGCATCTCCCAGAAACGTTTTCAACATACATCTGTAAAATGATAATCTAGAAACTAAAGCTTTGGTTGTCTTCCTCTCAGGCTTCCATGTCTTCTCCCTGGACCTCCTCAAGGTCCACCTCTTGAACATCACTCTGAGTCCTCATCTTCACTGTCACTTTCCAACCTTGTTGAGGATGGCTCGTTGTCAGGCTCAAAAAGCCTCAAATTTGTCCGGTAACGCCACCAACCCTAAATCCGTAACCATGGGCACCCTTGTAGATATCATCCTGACCAACTTGCCCTCTAAATACACCTCTGATGTCTTCAACCAGGATCTCAGTGATCACTGCCTCATTGCCTGCGTCCGTAATGGGTCCGCGGTCAAACGAACAACCCCTCATCTCTGTCAAACACCCCCTAAAACACTTCAGCGAGCAGGCCTTTCTAATCGACCTGGCCCGGGTATCCTGGAAGGGTGTTGACCTCATCACGTCAGTAGAGGATGCCTGGTTGCTCTTTAAAAGTGCTTTCCTCACCATCTTAAATAAGCATGCCCCATTCAAAAAAATGTATTACTAAAAACAGATATAGCCCTTGGTTCACCCCAGACTTGACTGCCCTTGACCAGCACAAAAACATCCTAATACGTACTGCATTAGCATTGAATAGCCCCCGCGATATGCAACTTTTCAGGGAAGTCAGGAACCAATATACACAGTCAGTTAGGAAAGCTAAGGCTAGCTTTTTCAAACAGAAATTTGCATCCTGTAGCACTAATTGCAAAAGGTTTTGGGACACTGTAAAGTCCATGGAGAATAAGAGCACCTCCTCCCAGCTGCCCACTGCGCTGAGGCTAGGAAACACTGTCACCACCTATAAATCTACGATAGTTGATCATTTCAGTAAGCCTTTATCTACAGCTGGCCATGCTTTCCACCTGGCTACCCCTAACCCCTGTTTGTCCTTCACCCAAATCCAGACAACTGATGTTCTTAAAGAGCTGCAAAATCTGGATCCCTACAAATCAGCTGGGCTTAATAATCTAGACCCTCTCTTTCTAAAATTATCCACCGAAATTGTTGCAACCCCTGTTACTAGCATGTTCAACCTATCTTCCGTATCGTCTGAGATCCCCAAAGATCCTAAACGATATCATAACCGCCAATAAAAGACAGTACTGTGCAGCCGTCTTCTTCGACCTGGCCAAGGGTTTCGACTCTGTCAATCACTGCATTCTTACCGGCAGACTCAATAGTCTTGGTTTCTCAAATGACTGCCTCGCCTGGTTCACCAACTACTTCTCAGATAGAGTTCAGTGTGTCAAATCATAGGGCCTGTTGTCCGGACCTCTGGCAGTCTCTATGGGGGTGCCACAGGGTTCAATTCTCGGGCAGACTCTTTTCTCTGTATATATCAATGATGTCGCTCTTGCTGCTGGTGATTCTCTGATCCACCTCTACGCAGAGGACACCATTCTGTATACATCTGGCCCTTCTTTGGACACTGTGTTAACAAACCTCCAAACGAGCTTCAATGCCATATAACACTCCTTCCATGGCCTCCAACTGCTTTTAAATGCTAGTAAAACTAAATGCATGCTTTTCAACCGATCGCTGCACACACCTGCCCGCCCGCCTACATCACTACTCTGGACGGTTCTGACTTAGAATATGTGGACAACWACAAATACCTAGGTGTCTGGTTAGACTGTAAACTCTCCTTCCAGACTCACATTAAGCATCTCCAATCCAACATTAAATCTAGAATTGGCTTCCTATTTCGCAACAAAGCCTCCTTCACACATGCTGCCAAACATACCCTTGTAAAACTGACTATCCTACCGATCCTTGACTTCGGCGATGTCATTTACAAAATAGCCTCCAACACTCTACTCAGCAAATTAGATGTAGTCTATCACAGTGCCATACGTTTTGTCACCAAAGCCCCATATACTACCCACCACTGCGACCTGTATGTTKTTGTTGGCTGGCCCTCGCTTCATACTCGTCGCCAAAACCATCTAAGGTCATCTATAAGTCTTTGCTAGGTAAAGCTCCGCCTTATCTCAGCTCACTGGTCACCATAGCAACACCAACCCGTAGCACGCGCTCCAGCAGGTATATTTCACTGTTCATCCCCAAAGCCAACACCTCTTTCCAGTTCTCTGCTGCCAACGACTGGAACAAATTGTAAAAATCACTGAAGCTGGGGACTTATATCTCCCTCTCTAACTTTAAGCATCAGTTGTCAGAGCTGTGCCTGTACACAGCCCATCTGTAAATAGCACACCCAACTGCGTCATCCCCATGTCATCCCCAAATAGTTTTGCTCTTTTGCACCCCAGTATCTTTACTTGCACGTTCATCATCTGCACATCTATCAATCCAGTGTTAATGCTAAATTGTAATTATTTTGCCTCTATGGCCTATTTATTTCCTTACCTCCCTAATCTTACTACATTTGCACACACTGTACATAGATTTTTCTATTGTGTTATTGACTGTATGTTTGTTTATCCCATGTGTAATTCTGTATTGTTGTTTTTGTCGCTCTGCTTTGCTTTATCTTGGCCAGGTCGCAGTTGTAAATGAGAACTTGTTCTCAACTGGCCTACCTGTTTGAAATATATATATTTTTTAAATACACATTTWAAAAAAAATCAACCCTTGTATTGGTCAGCCTGTTGCGTACTTTGGTGTGTGTGTTCCCAAACACGGACCAGTTGCGCTCTGAGGCGGCTAATGGTGGCATTTGGCATTTTGGAGGATAGTGGAGGCAACACGGGAAAGAGCCTCAGATCCACAAAGTCCCTTCCACCAGGTGGCTGATGAGATATGTTGGCATGACTTCCATATTGCATCTCCATCCCAAAGCCCTTGCTTGGAAGTGTACATCGCCAGACTGCCAAGAACCTTGCCCTCATCCAGGCCAACGTGGCGAGACACGGTAGTGATGACACCATAGGCCTTGTTGATCTCTGCACCAGACAGGATGCTCTTGCCAGCATACTTGTGGTCCAACATGTACGTTGAGGCTTCAGGCAGAGTTCTTCACGCTTTTTGATGTATTTCAGAACTGCAGTTTCCTCTGCTTGGATTAACAGTGAGGTGGGCAGGGCAGTACAGATTTATTACATCTGCAAGCAGAGTCTGACTCTGAACATCAGACAGGATGGCATTGTCTCCCTCAATCCGTGCAATGGCTACTGCTATAGGTTTCAGGTTACTTACCAGTCTCTCCCAAAATACATCATCCAGGATGATCCTCTTGATGGGGCTGTCCATATCGACAGACTAAGAWATGGCCAGTTCTTGGGGAGACTCCTTCCCCTCCAGGAGACTGTCAAACATGATGACAACACCACCCCAACGGGTGTTGCTGGGCAGCTTCAATGTGGTGCTCTTATTCTTCTCACTTTGCTTGGTGAGCTAGATTGCTGCTATAGCTTGATGACCCTTCACATATCTAAACATTTTCTTGGCTCTCTTGTAGAGTCTATCCATTGTTTTCAGTGCCATGATGTCCTTGAGGAGCAGATTCAATGCATGAGCAGCACAGCCAATGGGTGTGATGTGAGGGCAGGACTCCTCCACTTTAGACCAAGCAGCCTTCATGTTCAGAGCATTGTCTGTCACCAGTGCAAATACCTTCTGTGGTCCAAGGTCATTGATTACTGTCTTCAGTTCATCTGCAATGTACAGACCAGCGTGTCTGTTGTCCCTTGTGTCTGTGGTCTTGTAGAATACTGGTTGAGGGGTGGAGATTATGTAGTTAATAATTCCTTGCCCACGAACATTTGACCATCCATCAGAGATGATTGCAATACAGTCTGCTTTCTCACTTGAACTCTGTAACTCTGCATCCAGCAAATTAGTAGATAAAGCATGTCTGGTTGGAGGGGTGTATGCTGGGCGAAGAACATTCAGAAATCTCTTCCAATACACATTGCTTGTGAGCATCAGAGGTGAACCAGTTGCATATACAGCTCGAGCAAGACATTCTTCAGCATTTCTCTGACTATGTTCCTCCATGGAGTCAAAAAAGCTTCTGTCATCATTGATTCATCATGATTCATCATTTTCACCTCGAATAGAAGTAGAGGGACTTTTGTCAAGGTTGCTTGTTGTGAGCACTGAGGGATACCTAATGCACTTGGCCAGATGATTCTGCATCTTCGTTGTATTCTTCACATATGATTTGGCACAGTATTTGCAAAAGTACACAGCTAATTCCTTGAGTAAAAAAACGAGTAAAAAACGAATACAATTCCATGTACAGATAAATAGTTAAGCAGTTAGATTAAACAACTCCTTTGTAAGATAAATGTTTTGAAATGATACATGTATGGAAACAGGTGAATTAATACTCCTCAGTTAGCAGGCTCAAGCAATCTAAAACCCACATGGTAACAAAAACTAACTAGCAGAAATTGTTAACACGTTAGAAATTATTTAAACACACTTTGCTGTAGGTTACTATTTACTAGTTAACAAAAAATCATGTATGTCATATAAGATATATTCACCCCACCCAGTATTGTAATCATATCTTACCAGAAAGCATGTAGTCCTTGGCTCAGACGGTGAGGTAGTGTGGGCTCAATAGCATCTCATTAGTGTGCAAGATCTTGAGAATCAGCTGTACTTGTGATGGAAAAGTGCACTGCCCATGTGATGGAAGAATGCATTGTGCATGCAGAGGGTTGCAATTCCATTGAATTGGGGATAGTTTAACCTTATGCCTTATGTGTATCCCACAAAAAAGTTCACTGTTATAAGCTACATTTTTTGATGAATTTAAGCAAAATTCAACTTAACTTCCCATGGAAAATTCCAGAAATTTACTGGAAAGTTTCTGACCCCTTGCAACCCTAATCAAGTATTGTTCACCAGCATTGGAGTCGACAGGGGCTAGCATCCCTGTGGAACGATTTCAACAGATTGTGGAGTCAATTTCCTGACAAATTGAGGTTGTTCTGAGAGAAAAAAAAGGGGGGGTGCAACTAAATTTTAATGTTTGGTAACCTCAGTGTATATTTACCTCAGTAAATGGAAATAAAAGCATAGGTTTATGTCCTTGAAAAAGTTGCTTGAAATATATTCTACCATTGCTTACAAGCTGATCAATTCCGCCTCTTTGAGGTGTGTGTGTGTTATGTGTGTGTGTGAATTGATTTAAAGTGAAACCCAAAACAAAATGCAGATCTCCATCTTCAATTTACACAGGAAATTAATCCCATGTATTACCCAGTGTAATTCTGAATCAGCATCTCTACAAGGTTGGCCGGACTCGATCAGAATGCAAGACAACAACAACAAGGCCCCCACTTTGTATGATTCCAATCATTCTATGAGAGACTCACAAAGTCTAACTGGGCACAGACGTCAATTCAACATCTATTACACGTTGGTTCCACATCATTTTCTCATTGAAATGACATGGAAACAACATTGATTCAACCAGTGTGTGTCCAGTGGGTTGTAAGTACCTCACCATTTAATAAGAAGTCTCCTTTTGTCTGGTTACGTTAAGACATGTCCACCAAGGATATACATTTACCATACTTCGCTACATGTGATATTAATGAGGTTTGATGGTGGCTGTAGAAAGATAATGTGTGCTATGGATTCTGCCTCTGTAGAATTGTGACAACCAGTCACAGTATTTTCACAAATGTGTGAGGCTTATAGGTCTGGTAGATGACTGTTTATGGCCCCAGCAGATTGGCCCTTGGCTTTTTTCATTACCTATTTCTCCCATCATCAGATTAGCCTGCCCAGAGAGTAACCTGAGCAGGGCTGTCCAGTGCTGTCCACAGAGTTACGTGCCCTTCTGCCCCATTAGAGACAAGTCTAACCATGTTAAGCCACAGTGTTTAACTCAGGTTAATTCCATCTATTAACCCATCACTATGGCCAGGCTCCCACCACCCAGCACTTCTTTGATTAGAGGGGAAAGTCTGGGAGTTCCAACGATGGCCGCCATTCTATTATCGATTAATTAATCAAACACAATCATTCCTCATACAGTTTAGAATCATACTTCCTAATACAGTTTACTTTTCTCACCCTTAGACATGTGTCTCTCTTTTGAATAAATTACACACCTCAGTATATCAAATACTGTTGATTTAGCTATGTATGTTACGTCAATATTCCCTCAAAACGCTGGTTGTGGGGTAACAGAGACATGTCGGCGGCCATTTTAGGCTACACCTTAGAACGAGGCCCTGATGCACATCAGTAGAGAAACACTGCTGGGTTAGCTGCTATGGAAACACAATGACTGACCACATTAATGTATTCCCAACGCTGCTTCTTGCCACTAAAAGCCAGAGCAGCAGCCCCTCAGTCTAAAAATAAAAGGATGATGTAGACCAGCGAGTTTGGACCAGTCCAGCTTTCCTCTGCTTCTCAACCAACCCAGACACAGCCCTTCTCAGGAGAGGCTCAGCACCGTCTGCTCCCAGGGCTGGCACGACACTGGCATGCTGACAAAGGTCTATTGACCTGAAACATTGTTTCTACTGAGAGATCCATTATGTTGTCTGGGGACTATTCAGGATTACCAATAGTTATCTTCTTTTTAAAATCGAAAATGTCTGCCAATATCTGCCAATCCTTGATCTCACTTTAGAACCTTGGTTTGATCAGTACACAGTCATTTTGGGCATCTGCTTCTGGGCTCCCGAGTGGCGCAGCGGTCTAAGGCACTGCATCCCTGTGTTAGAGATGTCACTACAGACCCTGGTTCAATACCAGGCTGTATCACAACTGGCTGTGATTGGGAGTCCCATAGGGTGGTGCTCAATTGGCCCAGTGTCATTAGGGTTTGGCCAGTGTAGGCCATCATTGTAAATAAGAATTTGTTCTTAACTGACTTGCCTAGAAGGTTAAATAAAACATTTTAAAACCATGGACCAGTCAGTCTGACTGTGTCCTGTCAAAAAGATTCTGTTCTTCAGCAAATCAATGACACTCCTCTTCCCCCACCCCTCCTATCCCCAACGGGTTGGACTGACTGCTCATATCTCCCTAATCGCCCTAAGGAAAGAAATTGTAAGCAGCTTTCTGCTATTCAGTTGTCCAGGGTGATGGATTGCAAAGCACCATTGGCGCGCAGGACATTCTAGGGACTTGGACAGAGTCCAGACAGAAAATTTGCTGTGTCAATAAACACTGTGCGGAATGTAGCGAGCTGGATGAGGCTATTGTTCATAGCCTGTCTGGCAGGCAGGATGCATCTCTATCAATTCAGGACTGACCAAGTACTGCTGCTTGGTGCTGATTTAGATAGTCTTCTTATTATTCTAATACTTTCCGAAGGCACTGTATGTATCTGACACAGCCTTTGATTCCTACTCACAGACAGACCCGGTCAAATCAACCAGGATCAGATGAAAAGACAGGTGTGCACAGCCCTGGTCATCAGGCCATTGGAGTCACTCATACAGCTGTACTCAGCTGATATGTTCCTGGTCAACATGTAGGCTACTGCAGCCACTGGGAATAAACACGTATCACAATGAACCTTCCAGGAATGCATTAAACTACTATAATCCTCTGTACGACCATGTAAAAAGTTCACATGGTTTCTGCATGTTACGCCCTACTACTCCATGGGTCATGCTGGCTACTACTGTACAGGATTCCGCTACCCCTATTGTTTATCAGTACAATCATTGCTCAGTTTAACTCACTTTTGTTAATCCAAATGAGCTGGAACAGACAGGCAGTCAACGTGTCTGTGGATGCCGTAGATAGATAGAGATGGCACAGACAGAGACAAAGACAAAGAGAGGGAGAGAAAGAGAAACAGAGGGAAAGTGAGAGAAGGGAGCGAGAGACAGAGAGAGAGAGAGAGAGAGGGGGGGGGGGAGATTGCACAGCACACACTGGGCTCTCTCTGTGAGATGTTCCACAACCTACATGTGTTGTTATATAAATAATAAACTCACTAGAAAGTCTCTGTCTCTGTCTCTGTGTCTGTGGAGCCCTACTGCAGAGAGCTGGCAGACAGTAACTGTCTAAACTTCTTCAAGGGCCGCTGCCCTCCATGTAACTGCCAGCGGCAGCCAGCCAGCCGGTAACGGACGCTGCTATTGACCATCCAGTGGGTGAGGGAAAGAGAGGAGTCAAACCCAGCAGAAGGTGAAAGATGACTGAGACCAGAACCGTGGCACATTTGTGCCTGCTGACAGTCATCCATTTGAGACTGAAAAACCCTGTGGAGAAAGAGGCTTAGAGTGATACTGGCTACAAACAGATCCTTCTCCATCAGACTCATTACCGAATTAAATATACAGCCTATTGCCAGTTAGCTAGTAGCCCTAATGCATCTGAAGCTGAGCTGAGAGGGAAATTGGTGTTAGTTTGTGTTTGCATTTGTGTACATGTGTGTGCGTTTGTGTGTGTGCGTTTGTGTGTGTGCGTTTGTGTGTGTGTGTGTGTGTGACCGTGTGTGTGTGTGTTTGTTTGTGTGGCTGTAAAGGGAGGGTTAGGATGGAGCAGGTGCAGTGTGGAGGACTACTGCTGGCCCTGGTGTGTAATCAGAGCCTAGATGCCTCATGTTGTTCATGAAAAAGGAGTTCAAGTGAATCCACAGCCAGTCCCAGTTAGTTAGCCTGGTCTCAAGAGGCACTGTGGAACCATGGAACCTTCATGGAGCTGGGAGTAGACAACATTAGGCTGCTGTAGTGACCTCAATAGATCAACCCAGATTAGACATGCCAAGGTAGCACTGGATACAAAGTGTACCTTTTCATATCAGCCACAACAAGGCAGGCACAAGGCAGCTGTCAGACTCTGCACTCAATGGCCTCAACATAGGAACCAAACAGATATAGCCTGTTCTCACACTGTCTAGTCTTCAGAGGTGTACATCACTCATGCTTTTCTCTATCTAGCTCCATAATGTTTAATTACTCTTCAGTTATCCAGGATAATGAATCATAAGCTGTTTAAGATCAGGCTGTGGCAGTGTCAATTCTTGCTACTGGCGAATAAGAGTCCTTAAGGATTAAGGATTTGAAAGCTGATAATGAATTGATTTAGTAAACACTGTTGTAATGTTGTTTGGCCTCTAATGTGTTGGTGGGTAAGTTGAGTTTGCCCCAAGAGAAATGTGGTTTCTTTGTGTGTGTGTGTGTGTGTGTGTGTGTGTGTCCACGTGAAATTACTCAAAATTACATCATAGACTTTCTATGGCTCTGTAAGCCTCTACAAAAAACTTTAACAAACTGTCCAGTTTTTCAAGATTTGTATAAAATAGGACCTATAATTATTTACAGTGTGAGTAAAATAGTTTTCCTTGATGATATGGGCATATACGGGCCATTAAAAATATTCAGGAGAGTAGACTGCTGATTGGCCAGCTCCTCCTCTATGAGGAAACAAGAATGTTCTGTTTGAGATCAAGTTCGAGGTGGGGTGTTTGAAGTGTTTTTTTTCTCTCCAATTAATGCTTTGGGCACAAATACACTAGACGACCAAAAGTATGTGGACACTTGCTCGTCAAACCTCATTCCAAAATCATGGGCATTAATAGAGTTGGTCCTCCATTTGCTGCTATAACAGCCTCCACTCTTCTGGGAAGCCTTTCCATAAGACTTTGGAACATTACTGCGGAGACTTGCTTCCATTCAACCACAAGAGCATTCGTGAGGTTGGGCACTGATGTTAGGCGACTAGGCCTGGCTCGCAGTTGGTGTTCCAATTCATCCTAAAGGTGTATGATGGGGTTGAGGTCAGGGCTCTGTGCAAGCCAGTCAAGTTCTTCCACACTGATCTCGACAGACCATTTCTGTATGGACCTCACTTTGTGCACGGGGTATTGTCATGCTGAAAAAGAAAAGGGCCTTCCCCATACTTTTGCCACAAAATTGGAAGCACAGAATTGTCTAGAATGTCATTGTATGCTGTAGCGTTAATATTTCCCTTCCCTGGAACTAAGGGGCCTAGCCCAAACCATTAAAAACAGCCCCAGTGTAACGTTTGTCGTCGGAATGAGACCAAGGTGCAGCGTGGTAGAAGTACATTCTTCTTTAATTTAAATGTACACCAAAAAAACAATAAACAATACAACGACCGAACAGCTTCGTCGTGCAAACTACATGCATTCAAAACAAAGACAAGATCCCACACTGAAGGAGGGAAAAAGGGCTGCCTAAGTATGATTCCCAATCAGAGACAACGATAGACAGCTGCCTCTGATTGGGAACCACACTCGGCCAAAAACAAAGAAATAGAAAACATAGAAATAAAGAAACTAGAATGCCCACCCTAGTCACATCCTGGCCTAACCAAAATAGAGAATAAAAACCTCTCTATGGCCAGGGCGTGACAGTATCCCCCCCCCAAAGGTGCGGACTCCGGCCGCAAAACCTGACCGTAACGGGGAGGGTCTGGGTGGGCATCCCTTACGGCGGCGGCTCCGGTGCGGGACGTAGACCACCCTCCGCCCGCAGATCCCTCCGCTTTGGTGGCGGCCCTGGTGCATGGACCTTCACTGGAGGAACCGGGCCGCAGATCATCGCTGGAGGAACCAGACCACCGATCATCGCCGGAGGCCCCGGACTGGGGACCGTCGCTGCAGGCCCCGGACTGGGGACCGTCGCTGGAGGCCCCGGACTGGGGACCGTCGCTGGAGGCTCCGGACTAGGGACCATCGCTGGAGGCTTAGTATGTGGCGCCGGAACAGGTCTCACCAAACCGAGGAGACGTACTGGCAGCCTAGTGAGTGGAGCTACCACAACACATCCTGGCTGGATCCCAAACCATCTCAATTGGGTTTAGGTCAGGTGATTGCTGAGGCCAGGTCATCTGATGCAGCACTCTCCTTCTTGGTCAAATAGCCCTTACACAGCCTGGAGGTGTGTTCTGGGTCATTGTCCTGTTGAAAAATAAATTATAGTCCCACGAAGCGCAAACCAGAGGGGATGGTATATCGCTGCAGAATGCTGTCGTAGCGATGCTGGTTAATTGTGCCTTGAATTATAAATAAATCACTGACAGTCTCACCAGCAAAGCACCCCCACACCATCACACCTTCTCCTCAGTGCTTCATGGTGGGAACCACACATGCAGAGATCATCCGTTCACCTACTCTGCGTCTCATAAACCAAGCATCTCAAATTTGGACTCATCACACCAAAAGACAGATTTCCACCGGTCTAATGTCCATTGCTTTTCTTGGACCAAGCAAGTCTCTTCTTCTTATTGGTGTCCTTTAGTAGTCCTTTAGTAGTGGTTTCTTTGTAGAAATTCGACCATGAAGGCTTGATTCATGCAGTCTCCTCTGAACAGTTGATGTTGAGATATGTCTTTTACTTGAGCTCTGCAATCTGAGGTGCAGTTAATTGCCGATTTCTGGTAACTCTGAGGTGCAGTTATTTGCCGATGGCTGGTAACTCTAATGAACTTATCCTCTGCAGCAGAGGTAACTCTGGGTCTTCCTTTCCAGTTTCTTCATAGCGCTTGATGGTTTTTGCAACTGCACTTGAAGAAACTTTGAAAGTTCTTGCAATTTTACGCATTGACTGACCTTCATGTGTTAAAGTAATGATGGACTGTCATTTCTCTTTGCTTATTTGAGCTGTTCTTGCCATAATATGGACTTGGTCTTTTACCATCTAAGGCTATATTCTGTATACCACCCCGACCTAATCACAACACAACTGATTGGGTCAAACACATTAAGAAGGAAAGAAATTCCACAAATTAACTTTTAAGAAGTCACACCTGTTAATTGAAATGCATTCCAGGTGACTACCTCCTGAAGCTGGTTGAGAGAATGCCACAAGTATGCAAAGCTGTCATCAAGGCAACGGGTGGTTACTTTGACAAATTTGTTTAACACTTCTTTGGTTACTACATGATTCCATATGTGTTATTTCATAGTTTTGATATCTTCTACAATGTAGCAAATAGTAAAAATAGAGAAAAACCCTTGAATGAGTAGGTGTGTCCAAACTTTTGACTGGTATTGTATAGATATATTTTTAGGAAACATTGCACATCTAATAGTCAAATCATAGCAGGTGAGTTGGTTCTACTATTTTGGGACATTTCTGGTGTTTTGTGGTGGAAAATTGGTGGGTCAAGCATAACATGTTTAAACCAGTCTGAGAAAACACACATACATTATTTATCTCCATCATATTTGTCCTGAATTCTCCCAATTAAGCTGTTCCTCTGTTGGCTTCTCGCTGCGCCCTCCCACGGCTCAACGTAAATCAGATCAGTCGGATTCTGTAGAGTGGCCTCAGTTCTCCACCAGCAAATCATCAGTAGTGCAAATATGCTTTTCAAAGGTGTATAATTGTAATTTGCCAGCTTACTCCATGGAATTGCAATAAGAGAAAACAAAGCATTTATTTTCAGTTAGCCAAAACTAAACCTAAACTGTCAAATGTATGTAGTATATGCAGTAGACTACATTTGGCAGATGCAGTCCCACAGGATTTAATATAAACGGCGAGTGTTTTTTAAATGTATTGTCATTTTGGTGCAGTAAGCCTTTGCAGACAGTTAGTGAACAAACAGCCTGGTGGACCTTGAAAAGTGATGCTGTTGTTTGGTGCTACTATGCTGTGTTTTCACACTCAGCTGGTGTTTTGTGAGAGAATGTGCTGAGATGTCCTTCAGCAGCACACAGAACGATGTGTCTCAGAGCTGTGAAGAAAGTGAATATACTGACACACTGGAGACCGTTTTTCTTCAAAATATAAACATTTTAACACTTTCCATGTCTATTTTGTTGTTGTGGGTCAATGTTGATACCACTGAAGACTTTCTCCTGTAATGTGTATTTGTGCCATGCTTTAGTCCAGGCGCCTGCACCCCACTTTTCTTGACACAAACTCTCATCAAAACAACAGAAGCCTCAGTGGCAGGCAGCCGAATCCCAGGTGGCACTTCCCTTACTGAAGGAATCGATCGTTTGCATTGAAATCGATTTGGGAGAGGGCCTGAGAGGTGCTGCAGACAAAGGGGAGGCTGGGGGAGCCAGTATGGACTGGAGCGAGAGGGAGGGGGAGGAAGGGGGAGAGAGGGATGTGGGTTCCTCCCCTGGTCATGCAGGGGAGCTGTGGACTGGAGCGGTCCTCTCAGCCAGAGTGGAGGGCCCAGTGCTGTAGGTCCTGAATTATTAAACACAACATATTGCAGCTGAGCAGCGGGGTAAAGCCATGTCGGATGTGTCTACTTTTCAACTGGGCCGCTGCTCTGAGGCTCTGTGAAGGACATAGGGGGGTGTTTTGGGAGGAAGCGGAGGACAGAGGGGGGTGATTTGGGAGGAAGGGGAGAGGTCTGAGTGGTCTTGCAGTGGGAGGCTGAAGCCCCTCAGATGTCTTCTTATTGTATACGCGCCTGTTAATTAAGAAGAAAAGATCCGGGAGCAAAGGGCTTTGTTTAAACCAGCTGCTGCTGCACCAAGGATTTAGTTATGTTTATCAACATGAGACAATTAGCTAACGGACCAAGATAAAGGACTAAACCATAGCTAACCTCTCTCATACAACCCACGTGCTCAACCTCACTCTTACTGTATGTACAATACATGCAGACATGCACCAGTACACACACACACACACAAACACACACACACACACACACCAACACACACACACACACACACACACACACACACACACACACACACACCACACACAACACACACACACACACACACAACACACACAGCAGTGATCTGCCAGTGATTTCTTAGAGCATCCCATTTCCACGAAGGTTTGAAAGTCTGCCTCTGAAGACAATGATAGTGCATTCTCAAGCTCAGTCTCTCTCTCTCTGACCAAACAAAACATAAAAAGCTAACTATGGTCAGGGTCTCTCTCTCTCTCTCTCTCTCTCTCTCTCTCTCTCTCTCTCTCTTCTTTCTCTTTCTCTCTTCTCTCTTTCTCTCTTTCTCTCTTCTCTCTTTCTCTCTTTCTCTCTTCTCTCTTTCTTCTCTCTCTCTCTCCTCTCTCTTTCTCCTCTCCTTTCTCTTCTTTCTCTCTTCTCTCTTCTCTCTTTCTCTCTTCTCTCTCTTTCTCTCTCTTCTCTCTTCTCTCTGTCTCTTCTCTCTCCTCTCTCTCTCTCTCTCTCTCTCTCTCCCTTTTCTACACTCAGATGGGGTTTTATGTTTTGGTATCTGACAACACTGCATCCATCTAAGATAAGAGATGCTATATGATTGCAGATGACCCTCCCCAATTCATTTGGATTCTCCCAAGATCATTGACTACACCCCGGAATCTGGGTCTCGCCCCTAAGAAGAGGGAACATAATTACATTTCTCGTTAGCCGCAAATGATTCCTGCGAGTCTGTCAGAGCTATTTGTCATAGCAGGGTGAATGATGGGTTTTTTAATGAAGAGGAGTGGAGTTGGGGTTTAAAGGGGCGTGAATCACAGTTCATGGCGAGGTGTGATGCTTGTCTCCTGGGATAAGGCTGACAGCAATTTATTTTGTTCTAGTAGATTTTGTATTGATCCTCTGAAGGGATTTAGACAGAATCTGGGGTTCATTTAAAGTACTAGGACTGTGTTCCAAACCAGAAACACCCTCTAGAAAGCAGAGCACTGTCAATGTATTTTTTATTTTTTATTTATTGAACCTTTATTTAACCAAGTCAGTTAAGAACAAATTCTTATTTACAATGACGGCCTACACCGGCAAACCCTAACCCGGATGACACTGGGCCAATTGTGCGCCGCCGTATGGGACTCCCAATCACGGCCTGTTGTGATACAGCCTGGAATCGAACCGAGGGTCTGTAGTGACGCCTCTAGCACTGAGATGTGCCTGAGACCCTGTGGTTGGGCCACTTGGGAGCCCAACCAGCTCCTAATAGGAGGAGCATGGTTATCTTTCCTCCAAGAAAGAAAGAGGATAGCTACACACTATATTGCTCAGATACAATACATTTGACAGCAAGCTGCCTTTATGAGGGCATCTTTCTACCAAGCTACTTCCTTTCAGCTCTACATCTCCTTTCTCTGCTTTAATGTCTTGAAGTAAGACGTGGGGACTGATGTGAGATCAGTTGCTGTAGTGTAGTGTAGCATCTTGCGACCCTGGGCTCAGCAGTGCCACTCCTGCCAACTAAACGACCCTGCTTTGGTTTGGCGTTCACCCAGTCCTTACATAACAGGCTCAGCATTAGGACATTACTGCTGTAGTTAAAACCCTGCAAAGTTCATTAGTATCTCTACCTCAGATAATTTAGGATCTTTGCAGGTGTTTAGGGTCCCAAATCAATTTCTTAGTGAAGGTAGTCATTTCAGTACTAAACTGAGACTCGATATACAGTAATATATCTGAAAAAGCTGACTGATTCTTGAGTATACGCTGTGTGGGTGTGTGTGCAGTAGATCACCAGATTTCTAGTTATGGCACATTACTGTATGTGTGTCTGACATGTTGAGAAATGAGATGTGTTTAGTTGCCACTGAGAGCTCCGCTGCTATTTGTCTTACTTATGGAAATACCCAGTCTCACTTTTATGATCAGTGTTGAAGATAGAGGAGAATACGAGATAAGGCTGTCTGTGAGTTAGAGAGGGGACAGTTGATGCTGAGGAGACGGAGAAGAAAGGTGAGGAGTCACAGTCCAATTAAACTTAGCCCTGTGAAAATACTGTTGTTACAAGATTCATAGAACAGAACAAAAGAGCAAATGAGATGCAAAACCCTGTATACAGTACATCATATTCTGTTTTCCACAGAAGATTATATACTGTATTGTGTGTAAGAGTAGTCAATTCTCAAGCCAACAACGGAAGCATCCTATATCTTCAATAACAACATCTTCATCTGTATCTGTATACTATCTATGTTCTCCCCAGCTAAAGTGCTGCTTGTCAGGCATGGTTGGCTCCCTGATAAATGTGTGGTATCAGCCGAGTGCTGAGTGCTCCTCCATGCGCCTCCTTTCATAAATCACAAAGAGATCTTCTACACCAAAGCTTTGTAGCACTGCCGTCTCTCTTTGTTTTGACACGGAACGGGTACATTTTCTGACACGCCAATCGCCTCTGAAAGCAAAACTGGGTAAACTATTCACTAGTATTAATACCAACAACAGAGAAACATAAGAAAAGCTTATGTTTTCATGAGTCTGTCAAGCGAGACTTTTTTTTGCCTTTTATCCAGCTCAAGTTTTTGCTTATCTTTGACTCCTTGGCTGGATAAATGGCTACACTTATTGGCGTGATTCAATACCTTTTCGCCCCATCGCCCAACACACTAGCTCCATCCCTCCCTCCCTCCCTCCCTCTCCTCCCCTAACCCATGGTCATTGCTCAGGAATGTAGACAGTCACATTTCCAAGCTTACCCTGGTCCCTGACCCATTTCACCAGCATGGAAGCCTCTCTTGTCTCTGTATTCCTGTTGCCCCTCCTCATTACCCCACACAGTGTGTTCTCTGTGGAAATGAATGCACAGATTAATGATCCCACTTTGTGCTGAAACAAATATACAATTGCTGTTGTTATAGGCTAACTGCTGTGCTGGTCAGTGCCAAGGCTAATGATAAGCATCACTGTAGTGACCTGCTGTATTGCTTGTCTTGTTCTGGGTTCTGTATCTGCACTCACTCTGAGTGAGTGCATTTATGTATGTGGCTGCATGGTTCAGTGCCAATAGTAGTGAGTCTGTCTGTTAGTGTGGGTGCTGTGCTTGCAGGGCAGACTAACATTCTGGGCACTATGTAGGGAATAGGATGCCATTTGGGATGCTTCCCTGGTCTGGGAGAAGAGAGTGCGGAGCTTTGGCAGCCCTTGGCAGGCTGTGTTGGCTGGCGTCCTGGTGCCTTGATCCAGCCTCCTGACGGCTTGGGAAGAGAACAACCTAAGGGCTCCCTGCACAGGACTGGATGCTGACAGTACGGCCAGCAGATCCACTCATCCTGTTTCACGCTGTACTGCTGCCGCAGCTAGCAGACCAGCTGTCACCAGGAGTGAGCCTGTTTGTTCCTCTCTCTCACTTGACTGTTGGACTGTCAGACTGTCCCGCAGATCCTTTTTTTGTTTGTGTTATTTGCATCGATCCGGCCTACGGTGTTGACTGAGAGGATAAGAGGAAGTTGGTAGTTCTAATGTGGTGCCAGTCTGCCAGAGCGTCTTAGCATCATGCGTCATGGGTCTGTCTGTCACCATGGTCCCCTACGCCACAGACCCTTTTTAAGCCTTTTAAGACCTAGACCAGAGAGGTCACATCATAGCCTCCATGGCAGCCATTGATTGGTGGATCAAAGATAGAGAGACTGAGATAAAAGCCCTGTTGAAACTCTCCTCCAGCTCAGCTCGCACTCAGATTGCCCGTCTCCATGGTGATCTGCCTAGCGACAGGGCGCCCCGTGGGACTGTTACTGCCCTGAAAACGAATGCATCACAGAGGAAACTCAAAAGCCCCCAGCTTCACAAGGACAGAATGAACAGAAACGGATGGAGAGAATATGGAGAATTTGGGCCAGAATCAGATGAATCAAGCTTGTTATTATAACCATTAAGTGCCTGATGAGTCAAATGCTACGAATGTATAAGATGCTTTAATGGATAATCTTCTGTTACATTCTCAACTCTAACAATCCAGTATTGAGGAGAAATCAAATGGAACGTGTTAACAGATCTTTATCCTCTATGCCTTTCAAACCTTCCCTGTGTAGGATTATAGCTGTTTAAATCCATACCATTTTTGCTCAGAGATTATTACAGTATAGTGCTAATCTCTGAATAATTCTCCTCCAATTCAAGCTACACTTTAAGGTGTGCTGATAAAATGAATTAGTATGTACAAACAGAATAGGTTATCAGTGTTTTGATCTTTGAACCTGAAAAATCATAAACTATTACATAACAAAAATGATTTATGCGTGTCTGTGTGTGTCCGTGTGTTTGTCTGTGTTTGAAATAGCAATATTTACACGGATGTTGCTGTTATCATTACTTTTGCTGTTAGAATCCTTTGTATTTTGTTCCTCAGGCATTCATTTATTCTCTCTCCCTCTCTCTTCTCTCTAGCTGTTTCATTCATGAGACACAGCGCATCAGCATTTGGATTTGCAGTGAGTTCCATTTATACTTATTAATTAGTCATAAAGTCATGGTGTTAATTTATTAACTCTGGTTGGGATCAGATGCAAGTTGTCTGCCATTGTTTCCTTGGTAACAGCACATCAGAGCTGAGATACAGAAATATCCCCACAGATACTGTGGGAAGCTCTAGAATGCTATAAAAGAAGCTATCATGTCATATCAGGTAAACGAGGACAGTTTACTAGAGAGAGTCAGCATATTAGACATGGATGATAATGAACCAATGAGGAGCTGTTAAGGCCATGTCTATAGAGGGGTCATAATAGTTTTGTAGGCCAAACCGTTCGGACACTCCGGACAATTTTGTGAGAAGACCGATTTTCTGCTTGTCTCATGGTCTGACATACACCGCTCTAGCTCTGTCACTTTTCACCACAGGTGTGGAAGTGCGACATCGGCGGATGGGGTTATTTGAGGCAGATATCGCTATTTTAAATTTACAGATTTTAATGGGGATTTATATCCTACTGTTCAATAACCAGCCTAGTCTGTTAGTAGAGCATATGGAGTTTAAGTAGGGGGGAATGGGAGGTGGGACTAGAGTTGAGTGTTTTCCTGAATATACTATATACTTTGTTATTTGATTTATCCTCACTGGAGGCCTAATAGCAGATTGTCTGTCTTTGCAGTTTGACGCCACGTTGGACGTGCTATCTTCAATTATCGTGCTGTGGCGCTATAGCAACGCCGCAGCTGTCCACTCCGCCCATAGGGAGTACATGTGAGTAAAACGGGCACAACATTCATATTCATCTCATTGAACATACAGGTTGCATGGTGTCCCCTATTAGAACATTCCATGTACACCACCATAAAAACAGTTCTCTCTCCCCTAGTAGCCTACTGGGTTATTATCTTCAGAAACCTGCCTTGTACATTCCCTTTGGCTTGAATCTTTATCAGTGTGTCTCATACGTTACATTATTGAGCTGTTGAGACATTAAATGTATTTTTAGTCCAGGCAGCCACATCCAGGTACAGTATATCTCTCCCAGTGTACAATGATACAGTACATTGTCCACAGTAATACAGGGGTTCGTCCCAGTTCACATCTTGTTCCTGGTTGACGGCCTTGTTCTGGCATGTCACAGCTACTTCCTCAGCACTGCAGGCGCTACAATGATAAAGGACAATGCCGCCCATCTACCATCCATCTTATACCCGCCTGCTGTAGGGGGGATGGAGGTAGAGGGAGGGATGGATGGATGGAGACATTCTCATTCCTCCTTTGTGGAAGTGTCAAAATGAGAGATAAATGGGGAAGAAATGGCAGAGGAAGCAAACATCTTTCTCTGGCGCCAAAGTACTGAGCTGTGAAGCTGCTGCTGTAACCGTAGCCAGGAACCCAGATAACAGACGCTTTTCACTTTTATTTAATTGGAACAGATCTCCCCTGCCTCTCTATGCCTGATTACACCTGTGTTAAAGTAGCATTCACAAACAGTTATGGCTCCCTGGAGAACCAATACATCTATTTAAGTGTACCACGGTGAGGTGCAGCAAAGAAAACTTACAAATTAACTTTAAAATATGTTTTTGTGAATATTTTTGATTCCAATTTTACTGGAGGATGACAATGGAAGAAGCCCTAAGACTTGATTTCTGTCTGTCCACAGAGCGTGCGTGGTCCTTGGGGTGGTCTTCATCTTGTCCTCCCTGTGTATTCTAGGAAAAGCAATCCATGACCTGGCCACCAAGCTGCTTCCAGAAGTGGTGAGAGACCCCCCCTCACACACACAGATGTGCACGCAAGCACACACACACACTAACACACACAAACACACACACACACAGAATCCTAGGGCGATATATAACTGGTATTTTCAGAAGCTTTTCTCAAAGTCTTCACCGTGTTTTATACTGTATGTACTGGCAGGTGGCTTTTTATAGCCCCAGTTTGTGCCTGTGACGTCAAAGAACTCTGCCTGTTCCTCTGTCTCTCTCTGTTTCACCTGCCCATGTGATGGAGTGCAAGAGCTGCTGAAGTTAAGGCGAGGAAAAGGAAGCAGAGAAAATAGTGACTAGTTTATGACACTAATCCCGGAATAGTCTCATTTCGCTGTTGCCAGGCAATGCAACCTTTCCTACACTTCTGTAGATTGATGCTGCAGTAAACATCAAAAACATCAACAGGACGAAAGTTACCGAATCAAAACAACTGTTCAGAGATTTCCATTCTAGGTAGACAACTAGATTCACTAGCAGCTATGAGAGCAGAATTATCACTTTTTCAGACTTAGCCCTTACCATTTCTTACAATTTCTTTCTTTATATATTAGGTTCACAATTTGCACATATCCTATCTGTTCTTACAATGTTTGAATGAATGCAAATATACTTCCACCCTCACATTTTTTCTCTCACTCTCTCTCTCTTGCTCTCTCTCTCTCTCTCCTTTCCTTATTTGCTGTATTGGTTTGTAAATTAGTGGTTTCTCTCTCTGATTTGGAGCCGACACCTGTAATCAGTGGCGCAGAAGGACTGATAAGTCTTTTAAGTCTGCTCCATGGCAACGAAGCGCCAACAGCTGCTGTGCGATGTACCCACTGGTCTGAAAACGACCAATTAGCTGCACATTACCACGTCAGGAAGTACAGACCTACAGCCCAGCCTAGCCCAGCCTTGATCTGTGTTGTAAGGACAGAGATGGAGAGAGGGAAATGGGGAATAGAGGAAATTGTGTGCGAAGGGGGGTAGGGAAGCAGTGAGAAGGAGAGAGAAAATGATAGGTAGAGAGAGACAGAATCAGAGCGAGGGGAGGAGTGATAGATTGAGATGAGTGCCGGTGAGGGGATATCTGTTTGAACCAGCAGCTCTGCTATGTTAATCAAGCCAGTGAGTCTTGTGCTCAGGAGGATATGTCTGTCCGGGGAGGGCCCATTATCACTGGCTCTTCTTCTGGCGCATGCAAGCACAATCTAAAAATATCTGCAGTATTTCATCTCTCTCTCTCTCTCTCTCTCTCTCTCTCTCTCTCTCTCTCTCTCTCTCTCTCTCTCTCTCTCTCTCTCTTTCTCTTTCTCTCTCTCTTTCTCTTTCTCTTTCTCTTTCTCTTTCTCGTTCTCTTTGTCTTTTCTTTCTCTCTTTCTCTTTCTCTTTCTCTCTTTCTTTCTTCTTTCTCTTTCTTCTTCTCTCTTCTCTCTTTTCTCTTTCTCTTTCTCTTTCTCTCTCTCTTCTCTCTCTTCCATTTAATTCAATTGGCTTTATTGGCATGAGAAACACGCACGCGTGTTATATTAACGGTACACATATCCTGTTCATTCTGGCTCTTCTTTGGACACTGTGTTAACAAACCTCCAAACAAACTTCAACGCCATACAACACTTCTTCCGTGCCTCCAACGCTCTTAAATAATAGTAAAACAAAATGCATGCTCTTCAACCGATCGCTGCCCGCACCCACCCGCCGCCCGACTAGCATCTCTACTCTGTTCTGACTTAAAATATGTTGACAACTATAAATACCTAAGTTTTAATTTACAATTATGTGGCTAGACTGTAAACTCTCCCTCCAGACTCACATTAAGCATCTACAATCCAAAGTTAAATCTAGAATTGCCTTCCTATTTCACAACAAAGACTCCTTCACTCATGCTGCCAAATATACCCTCGTAAAACTGACTATCCTACCGATCCTTGACTTTGGCGATGTAATTTACAAAATAGCCTCCAACACTCTACTCAGCAAATTGGATGCAGTCTATCACAGTGCCATCCGTTTTGTCACCAAAGCCCCATATATTACCCACCACTGCGACCTGTATGCTCTCATTGGCTGGTCCTCGGTACATATTCGTCGCCAAACCCACTGGCTCCAGGTCATCCTTAAGTCTTTGCTAGGTAAAGCTCCGCCTTATCTCACTGGTCACCATAGCAACACCCACCCATAGCACACGCTCCAGCAGGTATATTTCACTGGTCATCCCCAAAGCCAACATTTCCTTTGGCCGCCTTTCCTTCCAGTTCTCTGCTGTCAATGACTGGAACGAATTGCAAAAATCACTGAAGTTGGAGACTTATATCTCCCTCACTAACTTTAAGCGTCAGCTGTCAGAGCAGCTTACCGATCGCTGCAGCTGTACACAGCCCATCTGTAAATAGCCCATCCAACCAACCAACCAACTACCTACCTCATCCCCATATTTTTTATTTATTTTTTGCTTGTTTGCACACCAGTATTTCTACTTGCACACCCTCATCTGCACATATATCACTCCAGTGTCAATTGCTAAATTGTAATTACTTCGCCACTATTGGCCGATTTATTGCCTTACCTCCTTGTTTCATTTGCACACACTGTATACAGATTTTTCAATTGGGTTATTGACTGTATGTTTGTTTATTCCATGTGTAACTCTGTGTTGTTGTTTTTGTCGCACTGCTTTGCTTTATCTTGGCCAGGTCGCAGTTGTAAATGAGAACTTGTTCTCAACTGGCCTACCTGGTTAAATAAAGGTAAAAAAAAAAAGAATGAAAAAAAATAGATAAACAAAATTGTAACAAACAATAAAGAATGAAGAGTAAACATTACACCCACAAAGTTCCAAAGGAATAGAGACATTTCAAATGTTATATTATGGCTATATACATTGTTGTAATGATGTGCAAATATTTAAAGTACAAAAGGGAAAATAATTCAACATAAATATGGGTTGTATTTACAATGGTGTTTGTTCTTCACTGGTTGCCGTTTTCTTGTGGCGACAGGTCACAAATCTTGCTGCTGTGATACTGTGGTATTTCTGTCACGCCCTGACCGTAGAGAGCTTTTTATGTCTCTATTTTGGTTTGGTCAGGGTGTGATTTGGGCGGGCATTCTATGTTCCTTTTTCTATGATTTGTATTTCTGTGTGTTTGGCCGGGTGTGGTTCTTAATCAGAGGCAGCTGTCTATCGTTGTCTCTGATTGAGAACCATACTTAGGTAGCCTTTTCCCACCTGTATTTGTGGGTAGTTGTCTATGTGTAGTTGCATGTCAGCACTAGTTGTTTATAGCGTCATGTTCGTTTTGTTATTTTGTTAGTTTGTTTATTTTGTTAGTTTGTGTTCTTCGTTTAATAAAGAAGAATGTATTCCAATCACGCTGCGCCTTGGTCTCATCGTTACGACGAACGGGACAATTTCACCCAATAGATATGGGAATTTATAAACATTGGCAGGATGTTAGGAAGTGCAGCTCAGTTTCCACCAAATTTTGTGGGAAGTGTGCAGATAGCCTCTCTTCTCTTGAGAGCCAGGTTTGCCTCTCAATAGCAAGGCTATGCTCACTGAGTCTGTACATAGTCAAAGATTTCCTTAATTTTGGGTCCGTCACAGTGGTCAGGTATTCTGCCACTGTGTACTCTCTGTTTTGGCTCTGTTTTTTTGTTAATGCTTTCCTATGTGTCAAGTAATTATTTATGTGTTTTCTCATGATTTGGTTGGGTCTAATTGTGTTGCTGTCCTGGGGCTCTGCGTGGTCTGTTTGTGTTTGTGAACAGAGCCCCAGGACCAGCTTGCTTAGGGGACTCTTCTCCAGGTTTATCTCTCTCTAGGTGATTGCTTTGTTTTGGAAGGTTTGGGAATCACTTKTTTTTAGGTGGTTGAAGAATTTAACATCTCTTTTCTGGATTTGGATAATTAGCGGGTATCAGCCTAACTCTGCTCTGCATGCATTATTTAGTGTTTTACATTATAAACTGAGGATATTTTTGCTGAATTCTGCGTGCAGTCTCAATTGGGTGTTTTTCCCGTTTTGTGAAGTCTTGGTTTGGGAGTGGACCCCATACCTCACAACCATAAAGGTCTCTATCTCTCTCTCTCTGTTCAGCCTCTTGTTAATAAGCCCCCAGAATACTCTTGGTTCCTGTTTAGGTAGCTGCTAGTAGGCCGGTTGTTTCAGTAGAAGAGGGCCTGTGTGGTCTAAGCTTTGTAAGCCTCAGCTATCTGGTTAGATGTTTCTCAGTGCATAGCTTCCGGCAGAGTGTAAGAGAAGTAGAAGAAATAATGTGAGTTCATTTGGTGCTGTATAATACAATTTAGTGACTGAACTGATCCAAAAGATCTGTCTTTACACAGATATCCACCCTCACACCAACTCTTTTTAAAGATCTCTCTCCATCCTGCTCTCTCTCTCTCTGTCTATGTCTATGTGTTGATATCCCACTCCATCCTCCTTCCATTGACTCTAAACAAGGATGAGTGTGATGGGAGGGAGTTTAACAAGCTTCGATTCATTCAATGTCTTGGCCTTATTGGGCCAAAGACTCATTTAGCTGTCTCTCCTCAGTAGGCTCATCTATACTATACTATACCAGGGCCTGTTGCCAAATCAAACCTGCCCCTGGGGTCTCCATCAAGCCACACACACACATCTGCCTTGGCGCCTCATTTATCAAAGGGGCATGTGCACAAAAAAGACTCTAAACCTAAACTCTAAAGGTTGGTATTTAAACATCTTGAACTTGAAGAGAAAGTGTGTGCATCTCCACGCAAATCTCAGACCATGTGTACACACAACTTCCAGTGGTTGATCAAGCAAACGTTGTTCTTTTGGGGGAAATGGAGATGTTTGATGCACAGGAATTATAATGATGGTAGGCTAATAAAAACATTCAAACGTATGCCTAATGATAAAACAGATACATTTGCCATTGGTAAGAAGATCACATAGCAGCATGTTGCCTAATATATTTATTTTACTTATTTTACTTTTATTATATGGGCCTAAATCATGATCATATTGCAGGGCATGTCTCTCCTCTGCTACACAATAAATATTAGGCTACCATTTATCCATTGCTCATTCAATAGCCAACCATGCCTGAAAGTAAATAGACCGGGAGCCTATGACAGTATGGGTAGTCTACAGTATTGCTGCGTGATAGGAGCGCGACATTATAGCCTATTTAATCCCAGAGCCTATACCAAGGCAGGAGATGGAAACAAAATCATGTATTGATAAACAAAATATTGAGGAACAACACACGTTTGCATAGAGGTGTAGGCTGTAGGCAGCATGTACTTGTCTTGCAGTGTTTGGCACTCACTATAGAGAGCATGCATTTTTTGTTTGAAAAGTCACTGCTACAGATTTAAACATTCTGCCCACACCTCTACAGAAATGTGATATTCTGCTTCTTTAAGAAACTGTCATGGCCCAGTTCCACCATTTCCAAATCATACAGCAAATGAAGGCGTTTTTGTTTCCATAAAAGGTTAACGGATGATATTTTCCAGGCGGGGTTGTAACATGGCTCTTGTTTATCAATGAAAACATGTGTATACGTTGCGGTTGACAGTTTGATAAATCCTAATCCTCTTGTTTATCATGTTTCTCACTGAAAACATGTGTATACGTTGCGGTTGACAGTTTGATAAATCCTAATCCTTTGTTTATCAATGAAAACATGTGTATACGTTGCGGTTGACAGTTTGATAAATCCTTAATCCTCTTGTTTATCATGAACATGTGTATACGTTGCGGTTGACAGTTTGATAAATCCTAATCTCTTGTTTATCAATGAACAACATGTGTATACGTTGCGGTTGACAGTTGATAAATCCTAATCCTCTTGTTTATCAATGAAAACATGTGTATCTGTTGCGGTTGACAGTTTGATAAATCCTAATCCTCTTGTTTATCAATGAAAACATGTGTATACGTTGCGGTTGACAGTTTGATAATCCTAATCCTCTTGTTTATCAATGAAAACATGTGTATACTGTTGCGGTTTGACAGTTTTGATAAATCGCTAATCATTATGCACAATGCAAATCCTACAATCTCCACGTACGCCTGAATTTTGTAAGAAATGTACATGAGAGGTTATCCATCAACGGACACGATTAACTGGCCTGGGTCTAGTTAGACACCCAGTATGGTGGATAGGGGTCATTGCTCCACTTCAGACTGGGGAGGACTGGGTGGTAGAGAGTGATCAGGCAGATGGCCTCATTTGGTGTGTGTGTATTGTGTGTGTGTAGCCGTGTATGGATGTGATTCCTATCATGCTCCCTCAGAGTGCCCAGTAGTTTGAAGCCTCATTAAAAAATGGAGGAGGGATATTGGTTTCCCAGCTGCTTGTGTGGGAGAGGACCTTTAATTTGAACCAGGGGAGAACAACAGAAAGAAACAAAGAGAACAAAAAGACACCTTCTGTATTTCCTCTTCTCTCTCTCTATCCCTCTCTCTTTTTCCCTTTCTCTTCCCTTTCTCTCTTCAATCTCTCCTCTCTGTCCTGCCCTCTTTCTTTCTCTATTCCCTCTCTCTATCCCTCCCTCTCTCTATCTCTCTCTCTCTCGCTCGCTCTCTCTCTCATCTCTCGCTCCTCTCTCTCTCTCTCTCTCTCTCTTCTCTCTCTCTCTCTCTCTCTCTCTCTCTCTCTTCTCTCTCTCTCACTCTCACTCTCCTCTCACTCTCACTCTCACTCTCACTCTCAATCTCAATCTCTCACACACACACATACCCAACAGTCTCACAGCCAGAAGGTGTTTAAGTCTGAACACGTCAAGGGAAGACAAGATATCTACACATTAGAGGGAGGAACAAAAATACGTGTTGTTCAGTTTTGATACCAGACTGCAGTTTGACCTTATACTGTAAAGGCTTGTGATGTAAAGAATGACGCTTTAACAAAACAAGGTCTAAAAAACAAGATTGAGACTATTGAGGTTTACAGAGAATATAACATTTATATCTAATAAAAATAAATCCTACTCCATGTACAAGGCACTGAAATTGACCATCCTATTAACAGTAACAAGATATGTGGCATATTGCATCAAGACAACATGTCTACACTAGCTGATTGTCATCTCTTTGTTTTACTAGTACTCTAATACTGTATCATGTGTTTGTAAAGCAGTGTGTTATTA